>NW_023270377.1:3243814-3318636 GCF_011800145.1 Mirounga leonina | reverse complement strand
GATAGATAGATAGATAGATAGATAGATAGATAGATAGATAGATAGATAGACAGACCTTTATTTTAGAACTTGCATTATCAACTTTCAGAGGTGTACTCAGGAAACAGTGTTGGGTGGAGGAGAGACAGGAGGGCAGAACCTGTGTAACCATCAACACGTTACATAGCTGGGAGCTTTTGAATGATTTGCTGCAAGTCACAGTCGATCAACAAGGGAAAAGGGAGACCAGATGTCAGGGTTACAATCCAAACCCGACAGTGTACAGCTGAAGAGTCAATGCAGAAGTTCTAAATTCTCAGTTTTTAATCAAAAGGGTTATACTTGAAATTAATTACTCTTTTAACTGCATTTTTACCAACAAATGGAAAGCGGTTAAACACAAAGTCATGGTAATAAAGATCAGCAGTTGGAAATTCCAGTGCAGCATTTATGGTGGGAATGTACCCGCCTCTCGTCACGCCTTATATTCTTGATGAATGAATTGTGGATGAATTACAGCACAGTGAGACCCTCTTAAAGTAAGACATTAGAGGACTGTGAAGCTGAAGACTGTTTTAGCTATAATGTACCCATGGTGTGTGGCTTTTATTAGGCATATAGTAAAGATAGGGTTTTTGAAAGGATTTTTAACTATTGATGTGTCTAAATCTTTATCATCTAATTATGAAATATCTACCTAATTATGAAATATTCTAATGGTCACCCTGATTCTCCTGACTTGCCCTGAGAGCAGTTAGACAATTAAAGTGGGAAAAGAAAGAGCCAGCAGCCCTACCTTACTCGTGCATTGCAGAACGGGGCTGCAGAAGCAACCAGAATCTCTATGCCATACCTGGTGTCGGTGCCCCATTTTGCACTGATTTTAAGAGATTGACGATCTGTGGCTGAAGTTCTCCAATCTTGGGAAGTGACTCGGTGGCCAGGATGAAGACGGGGGACGGCACCATCAACTCCAGCTCAGCAGGATCTGCGTTCTTGGCCTGCAATATGAAAGTCACCACCCCGCTCTGTTTCAGGTTGAGTGCAGGTGTGTCCAAACGATCTGATGACTTTCCTGCAACCAGCAGCACCAGGAACTGAAGCACTCCATCCTCGATCCGGCTTCCAGCAGACTTCACAAAAATGTACCTCTGTGCGTAGTCCAGGGCATAGCCCAGATTGAGGGCTTTGCCGGTCTTGATCTTCATTCTCTTCACAAGACTCAGGATTTCGGGCTTATTCTGGTGCTCATCAAAACGGGACTCCACCCTGACATCATCGCTGTACTGAGCCACCGCAATCCGGGTTCCCTCCGCTTTCACATCAAGCTCATCAATAACCTTGTAGAGAAAGTCGCGGACAGCAGGGAACTGGCCCACAAGATTGGCTGAGCCATCAAAGAGGAATAGAATGTCTCGCTTGCTTTCTACAACAAAAGTAGGTTGGGACACAGTGAGGGAGGAGAATGTAACAGGCACCGATGTGACTTCAGCCCAGCACCACTAGCATTTGGTAATGGGAGGTCACACAATTCACCTGATGATCACTGTACCAGCAAGGAAGGAGAACACCCACTGTCAAAACTTAAAGCACCAGCTGTCATTAAAATGTCCCATTTCAAAGCAGTGCATATTTGCCAAGGACTAGATAGAACTGGATGGGTCTACCCAATCTAAGCATCATGCTTCTTCAACAGAACAAGACAGTGGAAGCCCCAGAGGGTCCTATCCTTGCATCAGGAGGTAGTCACCCTAGGAGAACAGTGTTTTCCAATTGTTATAAATTAAACTATTTAAAATGTGGTCCATACAGTCCTTTTGCTTAAGAATTGACCCATCTCTAGCAACAAAGGCTGACATGGGTTAACCACCCAAGGATAAATGAGTTGACGCCTATCTGCTCTAACTGGATTATCTTCTCCTAACTCTGAGGTTATGGGCTAGGACCCCAAAGAGGGCCCATCATTACTCTGTGGGTCATACTGTCTATCAGTGCATCCCAGCCTGCTGTACTTAGCCAACAGAAAACAGGGAGGACGGCCCACAGGGGGCTACGAAATATCACGTGAGCATTATTTTCAGCTCAAAGAGTTCTTAGAGGTATTTTGATTAGGTTTCAGTTGTCTCAGTCTTGCTCCCCATCTGTGTGATGTCAGCAAGCTGGCAGATCCAATGCGTCCGAATCTCACCACCGTACTAATTTGCAGTGATAGCAATCGTCCAGGCTTCCTTGGGAAATCATTTTGTCATCACATAAAGATGCAGCCCTTGTTGGGTTTATTAAAAAATAATAATGATTTTCTACCTTCAGCGGATTTTGAACATAAAAAAAGATCATATAAATAATTTCCATCTGTGAACAACCCCGATGCATTCTCCCGTATGAAAGGGACTCAATCCCTCTTGCTCTCACTTCCATTCTGGATCTGTGCTCCAGAGCCTTCACAGGCACTGGGGCAAGAAAGAGGGGGGTTGTGGATAAGATGGGAGGAACAGAAGCTGGATCTTCTAGACTTTCTTTCATGAACGAACTCCCTTTAGACAGAGGATCTAAGCTTGCTGGTACAGTGTCTCAAAGCCCCCATCCAAAATACTTCGACCCCAGATGCCCAGTCTTGGTTCTACAGCTCAGCAGGCTCTCCTGTTCAGACTGGGCCACCTGCCCCGCGCCCCCCGCCCCGGGGGAGGTGTTGGGGAAGGGAGCCCCGCGCAGTCGGGGAGCTTTACCTGGCTGGGCGAGGGGCACTTCCTCCACACCTCCGCTAACATAAGTGGTTAGGGGCTGAATCAGCTGCTGAGGCAAAGCTGGCAGGGAGCTGAACTCATCCATGAGATACACCAGGCTCGGGTTAAAAGCAATCTGCTCAAGCTCTGCCTTACTCGCCTGGCCAGCGCCCACGCAGAAGGTGAGGACGCCTGCGCGTGCTAGGGCGTTGGCGGCCGGCAGGTAGGCGTCGTCAGACCGCCCGGCTGTGAGCAACAGCAAGAGCTGCGGCACGTGGTCGCGGATCCTGCTGCCACCAGCTTCGGTGAAGTGCTGGGCATGGACATGGCCCAGGGCCGTGCCCGTGTTCAGGCCCGACCCCCCCGTGAGCTGCAGCTGCCTCAGGTGGGCCAGCAACTCTGCCTTTGTCTGGTATGTGTTTAGGGAGAACTCTGTTACGGGAGTGTCACTAAATTGCACTAAACCGACACGGGTATTGTCGCTTCCGACATCGAGGCTGTTAACTACGTTCATGACAAAGTCCCGCACGTAAGGGAAATTGGTCTTTCCAACGTTGAGCGATCCATCCAAAAGAAAGATGATATCCCTTTTGTTTACGTGAACTGCAGTGGAGCACAGAAAACAAAGTGAGACGTACACAACCCCGAGGGGCACGCATGCCAACGTCTAGAGCACACAGACTGTCGGTGAGGCAAAGCATATCCGGCTCGTAAAATATGGCGGAAGGCTGCATATTTTCCTCTAGTGGTAGCTGGTGTTTGTGAGGCGAATCGATAGCCAAGTTGGCGAAACCAAGTGGGCTCGTGGAGAGAGAGAGAGTGCCAAAGTGAGAGGGTTTGCAACCAACAGAAGTGATCAGAATCCTCGAAGCAGAACCTTCCTTCCCCGGAAGTGAAGCGACCAGCGTGCCCTGCCTTTCTGCCTCACTCAGGTTTATGGCGGTGGTCGTGGCCAGCCTTACACGGGTGAGACCGGGTCCCCCGGGCCAGCCTTACACGGGTGAGACCGGGTCCCCCGGGCTCACCTCTACACATCTGCAGAGAGATTTCCACTCACAGATAGATTAGAAGTGTTAGCCCAAGTCACCTGAGAACACGAGGTCCTGAAGGCTAGACAAAAAATTAATAAAACTGTGCTGTTCTCATCCTGAAGTATTCCTAGGACGATCCCTTTGTCCTTCTCTCTTGGTTCTCTTCTGTTGGGAGTCACGGCATCGCCTGGCAATAATCCCATGGGGTGCCCGTGGGAATTCCTCCAGAGTGAGATAATAGGATCATGGAAACGTGTTAAAATGCAAAAAGGCTATTTGCCATGCTTGGCTGAGGATAGGCACGTGAAGATTCAAGAGAACAGTTCTCAAATTAAAGAATTTGTAGCAGCATACTTAACTACCTGCCTTTAAAAAAAAATTATCTCCCATCTCTTCCCTGGTGTCTCACTAAAATTTCAACTTGACAACTAATTTTATCCTGTGTCCTATCAAATGACTTTGGCTATGAGAGTGTGGAATGGAAGTCTGAAGGAAGGAAGAGAGAGAGAGGCTTTCAGAAGAGCAGAGAGCCTGAGGAGAAAGCATGCATCATGCAATATGGGTCATGCAGCCAACAGTCTTCCAGTGGTGAGGTTGTGAGGCGGAAAAGCTTGTTTCCGTGATATTCATCTTCGTTAAGGACGGCGAACTGTACTCATCCAGCGAGTGAGCTCACAGACTGTTATCGTGTCTTTGAAAATAACTTTTCACTGATAATCATATTAAGTGAAAGATTTTAGAAACCACTGGGTTTTTAATCTCCACGCCCATTCAAGGACTGAAGGGAAATCCCTCAGAGAAGAGAGAGAGGGTTAACATTCTGCGCTACTGGGGGCTGGGCCACTGAGTGGGGACTGTGGGCTCAGGAAAGCCAGAGCCAAGCCACATCTTGGTGGTGGCAGAAGCAGGCTGAATGGGAGTCAGCAGTAGAGACAGACCTGCGATCTGACAAGAGGTAACAACTAGAAGTGACCCCCCTAGGCCAGAAGCTAGAAGGACAGGTGGCTCCTGGCCCTATAGTTTCCGTCATATGATTTCTATTTGATGACATGTGAAGTCATACAATTCTTATCATACGACATTTTAAGACATACAGTTGTATCACATGGCATTCAAGTCACACAATCCCCAACTCAGGGTAAAAGGAAGCCTGAAATAAATCTTGTTTATGGCTCTTGTTTCCACCATTTAAGTTGTTTCCATCATTTAAGACCTGTCTCTCAGCTGAGCACAAATAAAACTTGGTTTTGTTTTGTTTTGTTTTTTCTCAAAGGCTCTGCCTGCAGACCCACCCTGCCGTGAGTCTGACTTCCTCCCCAGCATACCTTCAGAGGTTCCGGAGAGGGTCCTGAGAGGCGCCAGCAAGCCGGGCAGCACGCCCTGCAAAGGGGCGGCTCGGAACTCGGTGGGGATGAACACCAGGGAGGAATCAAAAGCAATCTCTTCCAGCTCAGCCTGGTCGGTAGCCTTGCTCCCAATGGCAAAGGACATGATGCTGCTTCTCTTCAGCTCCTGGGCAGGCTGGCTGATTTCATCTAGGGACTTACCGCCTGTGATCAGCACCAGAAGCTTAGGGACCCCCTCGGCGGCCCGGTAGCCAGCCGAACTAGTGAACAGGTTGTTCCGAACAAAGTCCAGAGCCGAGCCCGTGTACAGGACTGAGCCTTCCATGGGTTTCATTCTCCGCACGGCGGTAATGACTTCCCTTTTACTGGGGTAGCTATTGAAATAAAACTCTGGCCTCACAGTGTCTGCATACTGAGCCACTGCCACTTGGATAAGATCCTGTCCGATTTCCAGCCTCTGGATGACTTTGGCAATGAAGTCGCGGATTGCATTGAAGTTGGCCAGTCCCAGTGCGGATGAGCCATCCACCAGGAAAACTATGTCTCTCTTGTTGACTTCAATGACTGTAGGTAGCAACATTATAAGGTGAGTAGAACGGCCTTACCTAGCACATTCAACTATGACTCTCCATACAGCTAACTCGACCCCGAGGGCACTCCCGTTTGCTCTGGCCAGTGTGCAGTCAGTGGGAGCCCCAGGAGAATCTGTCGGAATACACACATCCTCCCTATGGGGTAGCAGCTTGGGCTCCTGATCCCCCCACCCCCACCCGCTCCTAGGTACTTTTTACAAAATAGTCGCACAAAAACAAATTGAGTTTTAGTAACCACCTGTTTAGCACATTGTCAGTTAAAAAAGCCAGGAAGCTCTTTTCTGCCAAAAGTCTATAGGTTAGATTTGAGAGTCAAGAATGAAGCCATAGCTTAAATGAGTAAAGGAGCATCAGTGTCTACCCAGAGGGTCTTTTGTTTCACACCCGTGACGTCATGAACATCTAGCACCAGGATGACAGAGCGTGAACATCCCCATTCCCTTCCGTTCTACTCTCCATGCCTGGATTTTTCAGGCAAAGGAAAAAAAAAAAAAACCAATTACTTGACATCATAAAACTTAGAGAAAGGAAATCGATGTCAAAGCCAGCAAGTGGCACAGAAGGATTTCCATGTAAGAGACCTGCACTGACTGCACCGAGTGCAGGAAGGGGCTAAGTTCCGTGTTAGGACTGTGATAAACCGCACAGCAAAAGCATCTGGACGAGGTCACTGCCTCGTGACTATAAACTTGGGTCCACCTGCTGCATGACACACAGGCAGCCCACCTGAGCCGCGGGCACAAAGAACTGGGTCAGACCTGACACCCAATCCAAACCCCTGCTAGGGCTTCCAAGACTTAGAAGGATGTCAATGGTTAAAGCGGAGGCAGGAGTGCTTGCCCTTTATTAAATAATTATCTGGACATAAAGAGGCCTCCATGACTCCACACTCTCGGGTGGATTATAGAGAAAACATGTAAATGCATACATGAACACAAAGCATCCAGGGACAGGCATGCGGAGACCATTGCTTTGTCCGCAGTTTGTGGTGTAGACGATGAGTTCCAAGTCCTTAAACGTTCCATAGAGACGTGCAGACACATGAAATTCTTACTATGTGTATGTGCGAAAGACAGAGTGTGACATAGCCCTGCCTTCCCCTCCCCTCCACACATACATAGAAGACACACATACATACAAATATACAGTTAACCACACATGTACATTTCACGCACACACGGATCGTCAGCCTGCCCGGATGCATGCACTCACACACACACAGCCCTCCTCCACCCCTGACGCAGAAGTTGATCCTGAGACCATAAATGCAGAGATTCCTTCATTCCATGTATGTGCAGGCATATACGTATATAAGATATACCATAGATGAATAGAAAGACAGGTCAACTGTCATCTCCGATAACCCAGGCTGACTCCCTCAGCTGGTTGAGTGGCAGCCTCCCCTCCCCCTCCAGTAAGTGCATCCTCGTTCTTGGCATGTGATGCCCACCCAAACAGAGCTGTCTTCTGCTGGAACTGGGTTTGAAATACCTTTGTTGGGAGGTGAACCTAAGGTCCCGCTAATCAGTGGGCTTCTGCCCTCACCTCCAGTGGTGACAGTCACCAGCGCACTCCCAGGACACCACATCCCCCCAGACCTCACAAGCCCAGGACCGGGGGTGACTGCCCTGGCTCTGCCACATTGCTGTCTACAAACATCCGGACCCCTCCTGTCGCTTCTTGGTGCTGTCTTGTCTCCACCCTACTCCCCCCATCCTCAGCGACTAGGGACTTCGGCCCCCAGTAAAGCCCGTCCTCCTGCCCTGCCCCTGACCCCGCACCTGCTTCTCAGGCCCCACCTACCCTTACTGTCTCTGGAGATTGCCACCCCCCCACCTCGGCCTAGCCTCCACCTGGTGCTCACTCATGCTCCCCCTGCCTCCACCACGCCAGGCCCCAGATCTGTTCCCCCTGCTCCGCAGCCCACCCTCGGGGTAATCTGCACCAGCCCACGACGGCCAGTGCTCTCCTGCAAGCTTTGCTCTCCCAGCCCCCAGAATGACCACTTCATCCCCTGCTCTCGGCTCAGACTGGCCCACGCCCACACCCAATCTCACCACACAGGTAGGTCCCTGAGAAACCAGAGCCACCGGAGGGCAGTCCCTCAGCTCCAGCCTTCCGTGCATCAAGTGAGCTCCAGCCCCGCTGCCTTCCAACAGTTCTGGAAAGAGTCCAGGCTCCTTGGTGTTGCAGGGACACCGCACCTGGAGCACCGTCCCTTTGCTGTCCCCTTTCTATCCTGCAGCTTCTCTAACCCGCTTTCCCTGGCCATCCCATCCAAAGTTCCCTCCCCCTGTTCTTCCCTTCACAGCCCCAGGCTGCCCTCATCTACCTTCTCACACTCGGAATACTGCGTCTGGTCACTGGCTTACGTTTCCACCATCTCCCCTTTATCCTGTAACGGGTCAGTGCCCACGTCTCTCTCATCCACCAGCACTGTGTCTCCGGTGCTTGGCAAACTGTCCAGCTCACACCAGAAAGCCAAGGATCTTTGTTGAATAGTCACAAATGGTCACAATGATCAAAGAGACTGTCTGTGAGTGAGGAGCTAACACTCTAGCTTGGGAGAACTGAAATGAAAGCAATGTGCAACCCATGAAGAAGAACATGAAGCTTCTCCTGGAACAAAAATGTCTTCATCCAGTGTAGCTCCTTTGTCATAAATTCAAGAAATTGGGAGCCCAGAAAGGTTGTGCAGCCTGACAAGGATCACCTGGTTACCATAAGACCCAGGACCAAGGCCGGGTCTGCTAGCTACAGCTTTGGTGTTTCCTCAATGTGGACGGAACCTATGGAAACCATCTGTTTGTTTCCAGAACTGTACAAGTCCAGAGAAACCTCCATAGGTGGTATTCCAATCAGAGGGATGTCTAGAAACATCAAGGGGATTTTCAGGATGGAATTGGGCATCAACTCTGGTTTCCCTACCCAGCAATAATGCAGAATACCACAGGTAATCTCTGGCAGGCAGGTGAGATCACCAGTTAAGGTAACTTGGTACCACTGGGTCTGCCTGAATCTTAACTGTCACAGCCTCAAGCACAGCTGGACTCTTCTTTACATTTTGAAAACACATTCTCGCCTCCCACACTTGTTACATGTATATTTGTTAGGTGATGGGATTTGTTTTATGTTTATAAATGATTCCAGTTGGGCTCTTTTGCCAAAGGCCCTCTGTTTGAAGGTATGTCATGATTTCACCACTCAAAAGAACAACTCAGAAATTCAACAACCATAGGCAAACAGCATCTCCTAAATATTCCAAGTGAGTGCTGTGTTGTTGCTTACCTTCAAAGTGTGGCTCTCGAAACCCGCCAGAGAGAGGACCCTGCGGGGCAGCCTGCACCTGCTTACGAGCACACCTCTTAACACGCTGGCTTCGAGGCAGTGCCATTGTCCGGGACCAATTTTCCCAGAATTGCCATAGGCCCCTGAGCTCCGTTTTTCAGATGACTGGACCATAAGTAAACAATACAATGATGCTCGCCAACCTCAGAGGAACAGCTCTCCTAAATTCACCTTCAAAGCACACTTCCTTGACAATGCATGCATTAACATGAGCTTCCCACTCACTCCCAGATCTTGTGTCTTTTTCCAACACCACAACAAACACAGACATCACAACCAAGAGCTAGCACACGTCAGAAGGACTCCACCGTGGGTACTTACAGGTTCTCCTGAGGCGAATCATTCTGTAGGAGCCTGCCTTACTTCTATGAAAACCAACACACAAAACCCCCCACTTCCCCACGGATGGCGAGAAGAACATACGTACCTTCTGTGACAATGGTTGGCGGTTGTAAGACAATGTGCCTTTGGGCCACGCCAACAATGTACGGCAGTAATTGCTCCTGGAGGTCCCCAAAGCTACGGAATTCCGGGACAGTAAACACCAAGTTGTCATTGGTAGCTATGTGCTGAAGCTCGGCCCTGGAGGCGGCCTGGGCTCCGAGGCCAAAGGAGAATACGCTAGCCTGCTTCAGTGCTACCACCCCGTCGCGGATCTCGTCACTAGAAGGCCCAGCACTTATGAGGACCAGCACCTGGGGAACCCCTTCCTCCACTCGGCTGCCCCCAGCCCGGGTGAAGTGGTTCTCCACCACGAAATCAAGGGCAAGGCCGACATTGGCCAGCTCCCCACCAGTGAACTCAAGGGCTTTCACTGCATCCAGAACCTGGGCCTTGGTGGAGTAGGTGTCCAAGGAGAACACGGTTCTGGGCTCATCGCTATACTGGACCACCCCCACTCGGATCTGCTGAGCTCCGACTGAGAGTCTCTCAAGGAGATTTACAAGGAAGTCGCGAATGACTGCAAAATGGACACTTCCGGTGTTGTTTGATCCGTCAATAAGGAAAATAATGTCAGCAGAGTCTTGTGCTTTAAAAGAAAGAAATGCAAAAAATGTGAAAGCGTTAGAACAAGTGACCACATGCATCGTTCAGTGTTCTGACATGTTTCTTTGGAAACCAATAAGAAACACGAAATATGGACACACAAAACACATGTTGATTAAGGAGTGTGAAATTCTCTTTTAGTTCTGCATTCTGAATGGATAAGAGGCAACTTCTTAGGAACCATGGTGTAAAATGGGGCATTTATATCAAATTTTCATTTGCACCATCTCTGTAGTTACACATTAAAACATCATATTCACTTGTCTGAGAAATCATTGGTACGTATTCTAGAAACTTCTAGGAAATTTGGAGGGAGATGTTGTTGCTTGGAATTGTGCATTATCATACCCACAGGAAAAGATAAGGGAGTGTGTACTATTCCCAAAGGTCCAAACAAGATTTGTAATTTTTGGACATTTCTCTTACAATCCCCAAGTGATTATAGGAATTTTCTTTGTCCAAATCCACAGCTGGGAAATAGAATCTCAGATTCAGGGTTTGATGACTTATCACCCCAGCATGTTAAACAATTCTCTGAGCAACAGTTTCTTCTCTTTTCTTTAAAAACCAAAATGGCGCAGGCACGCAACTCTGTGAATTAGAAAGGAAGAACTCAAGCTACACTTGAAGTTCTCATCTTAAAAATACCCTCATAGATGTTTGGTTTGATCTTTTCTTTTTTTAATAACCTATTTTATTTAAATTCAATTAGTTAACATATAGTGTATCATCAGTTTCAGATGTAGAGTCCAGTGAATCATCAGTTGTATGTAACACCCAGTGCTCGTTACATCAAGGTCTTTTCCTTTCTCATATGAGGTTTAGTTGTGTGGAACTCTCATGTGGGTCTGGGATTAGGCTAAATGTGTTGTTGTGTGTTTTTGCTATTGCCTCTGTATTCAATCACATAATGCAGAACAATGTTAAACAGAGTGATATGAAACCAGTCATGACATAATTATCCAACCTTATTTTTATGACACCCTAAACTGACTGCCTAGTGAGCCCATGAGCCTCTAATAAACCCTGAATCAGAATTAGCTCTGGGGTTTTACAGATGGACATAAAAACAGAGACCTAGGCCTCTATTCTCCCTGCAATGGCAAGCTAGACACTCCCACCCCATTAGGAAGAATGGGGGGTTTCACAGAAGCACTCTGTAAGGAATAGCAATCAATAATTTAGAAACCTGAGTAGAATATTTCAAAGGCTCAGCTAGAACATTTATATCAGACTGATTTAAAACTGGAGGAAACGCCAAATTAGTCTGGTGAATGTTTTTTGATAACTTAAGTGCACGTCAGGAACAGGAAAAGATTCTATGGGAGCATATGGGATATTTATATTCTGAGATTTTAGGAAGCTGTATTTTCGATATAATTACAACACTATATATATATATAAAACTATTCATTCTGACCTTTTTAACGACAGTGAATATTTTATGTTTAAAATGAATTTTTCCTTGTGCCAGCAAAATTGCTTTCATTTTCACTATGGACACAGGATACAAATCTGATCTCATAAAACTAAAGAATTTTGCTATAGTGACATTACGCTCTTCCCCAAGTTCCCTCACAGGGTCAGCCAAGCCAGGGATTGCTAGAATCAGAAAGGCTCTTTCTTTCACTCCCACAAAATCCCTGACACTTTTGCAGATGAATTCCTTGCATGGGGGAAGATATTAACTTGGAAATGTGAGATCTAATGAGAGGGATAATTTGCTACAGTAATTAAGATCTCATATTTTTAATAAACATCACACCCAAGTACTAAATAAGAGTAGGCCTTTGCTAAGAACACCAAAGCATTTGCTAGTCTTTAGCCAAAACTTAAGATTCCTGAGGGATCTTTGGGAGGATGCAGTGCCACAGAAATGGTGCTTAGCGTCACTGGGGCCAGACGCTATGTCAGGCACACCACCGTATTCCTCAACATTTCCCAGGCCTGAACAAATGCCCCAGAGAGACAGTGGAAGATTGGCCGCTGACTCCACATACCAGGTCATTTAAAAGAAGGATTAGCTATGAGCCTAGGGTCAAGAAGAGGAAAACGATACCTAAAGCACAGGATGACACAGTCCTGATTCGTTGATTACTTTTAAATTAATTTATCACATTGTTATTTTTTGGTTGCAGTTTACAGGAGTACATAAAGAAGAGAAGCCCTGTGGGAAAATCCTTGAACTTTTCTCTTCCTAAAGGCTGGACTGCATGCAGGAGGTCATAGAAACATGTTGGATAATTTGTCATCACTGAAAAAACAACATTGTCCTCTGATGCACACAATGATGGGACGAACAAGGGCATGCTATGTTATCCAGGAGAACCAAAGCCTCAGACAAGCACAAGAGCTATGGGTTCTTGTGTACAGCAAGCCAAACCAATGACCAATATCAACTCTAAGGATAACCAGCTGTAACTAAACTTAAAAACAGGAGGTTGTCTGGTTTTCTGCTTTAACAGCTCGTGTATCACACCCTCTGTGGCATTTTCTATAGAGAAGCTTCACAATGTCCATGGAAACATCAGGCTCCTTTAACACTGTTGGAAACACTCTTTCCCTGAGCGCATTTGTGTGGCACAATGCCTTCCTGAGCTCATGGGATGCTTCCTCTTTTTAAGAAAAATAAAAAAGATCACATATGTATTTCCTATGCAAGTCTACAAAATTGTAGATGGATTTTGTGAGTTCTTTAAACCTACATTTTGCAAAGAAAATAAGGCTGACACTGAAATCCTCACTGAATACAGACCACTTTTAGCTTTTGCTTCAGTGCAAAGGTTTTGTATCTTAGTGATACTCTTTTATAAAAGATTTATAAAAGAATGACAAAGAGATTTTTAAAAACACAACCTTTGGAGACTGATGACTTGAGTAGAGTTCATTTAGAACAGTGGGGACCATTAACATTTCATACACCTACAGGTAATGGGAAGACAGTTGCTAACTTACTAGCAATCTCTCTACTGTCCTCTGACTACCTTTCCCAAAAACTGTAAGCAGAGAATGATTATTATTTTACTTTTGGCTGTGGAACATGCAATGGGCTGTGATACTGGAGGAATTGCAGAGTGAAGTTAATCAGAAAAGACAACATAAACAGATTAATATTCCACCCTGGCGCTGCTCGTGGCTTGGACACTAGAAGACAGAGATGCTTCCTTGGCATAAAAACAAAGGTTTTATCGTCTGTGTGGAAACAGACTATATCGACAGGCTCCTTGTTCATTGATAGAATGGTTAAACATAAAGGCAAACTCATCCCCTCTTTTTCCTGACTTGGCCAAACCGGCACTCAAGAAAAGATGTCCTGTTTCTCTACTGATCCCTTCACTGTATGGACAGTGGATTAGTTCTTACTCTTCCGTTCAGAAATGTGATTGATGGTGAATTACTGACACTGAGACTATTGTAGAGATTGGGATAGGTCATCATAAATACCCTCATGTCATTGCCTTGTGGCCCAGAGGTTTTGGTTCGGGATGCTCTGGGGGGTCCCAGCTCCTTCTATAATCTGGCAGGATTGACACGTCCATCATAAAACATAAATGAGGCATGTCACGTGTAGCAGAGGACATCTTCCGGGGTTAAGAGTAAATGATCGAGGCCATTACTCACTCCTCTGTCAGAGATAAGACCTGCTGGCAGGGGTGTTAGCCTTCCCACCCCTGTCACAGCTGAGATCATGGGTGACCACTGGGGAGACCACTCTCTGAAACAACTTGGGGTTGGTTAGTTCTGGAACCCTTCTCTCCTCCAAGCTCTGCCCAAGATGACCGGTTCCTTCTCCTGACAACTAGTCAACTTCTTCCCCAGCCTTTGCTTTCTGAATCTGTTATGGGAACCTGACATCCATACTGTGTCCCTACAACTCCCCCATTATCCTGACCACAATCCAGAAAGCTCTACCTTTCTCCAGACTCCTCATGCCCCTCCTGTCTTTCCACCAGACCCTCCCACGTGGCCCTTTAGATTGGTCAATTTATGCCTCAAAATCTCAACTCTTTCTTCTCCCTGCTCCACCCAATGTGTTGAATTAACAAGAGATGGACTCTCCGCCGGCCACCCAGCCTCCTGCCTCTTATCTCTGAGCCCCTGCATGGCAACAACTTTGGAAAGCTTAGGAGAAGCCACGGCCATGGATCTTGCTCCTGTGGTCACTTCCTGGGTGCAGTGTGGAGCCTGCCTGCCCAGGCTGCTCCCCGCTCACTCCTCCTTCGAAGAATCATCCACCTCCTCCTCCTCCTCCTCCTCCTCCTCCTCCTCGGGGCAGCTATGTGCCCCGAAGGGATCGTCGACCTTCCTAAGGGATTCCTTTCCATCACGCTCAGCCTGGGTCCATGCTGCACACCCTGTGCTCATCTCCAGAGACTTTAACATCTCTGTGGCTAACCCTCCTGAGCGCCAGCCTCCCAAGTCTCCAGCTGCCCCCTCCCCAGTGGCCCTCTGTCCACTGCACCCTATGCACATGAGGGCCACGTGGGCCTGTGAGCATCACTGGACACTAACTACTGCACGCCCACGGTCCGCCCTCGGTCTCCCTCTGTACACGGTGGTGGCGTTCCCCGGGTCGCACACCCGGCTGCCTCTAGGGCTCCTCCCCATCCTGCTCCACACCACTGTCCCTGTCTTCCCCCCTCTTCCCCAAGGCAGGACCCCTGCGTGGGCTGTTGCAGGCACTGACTCACTACCATTCTGGATTTCCTTCCCAAGAAGATCCTCTTGCCTCTCTATCACTCTCTCTTTGTGAGCTCCGCATGGCCTTCCGGCCGGGAGCCTTCTTTCCAGGAAACAGGCTCTCTGTTCAGGTAACAGGTGCGAGGGCTCTTTGCTAGACGCCTGGCTCGCTACACAGAGGCTTCCTTTGCTAGGGATCGTAGGAGTACCTCGTGGGGGATCATAATAGCAGATGGGGGTATTTTTAGAGTTCAAATTTAAGCGTTCAAAAAAACACCCTCTTGGAGGTAGGTGAGAGCTCTATTTCCGAAGGAGCTCCAGGGCACGGTCAAACCTTTGTTTTTAGACCCGTGAACAGCCATCTCTTCCCGCTTGCACCCGCCCACGACTAGCTACAGTGTTGCTCGAACACCAGCGGTGGCCAAGCTTATCTCCAAAGAACAGCGAGGCGGGTAGCAGCTTGGCCATGTTGCCATTACCTGTGATGTCTTTAAGGGTGTCTGTGCCTCCAGCCCCTTCTGGAGCCACGGATGACTGCACACAGGACACTAAGTCTCCTACTATGTCATGAAGTGAGGTAAAATTCTCTAGGTTGAAAACATGCATATTGAGCGGTTCACTTGCTATTTCTTTTAATGCTCCTTCATCTGCATCCTCAACTCCAATTGCAAACACGTTAACATCAGCAGACTTAAGTTCCGCTGAGGGCAGAGCAAGGCCGTCGTCCGAGTGTCCATCGGTTAACACTACGATAACCTGAGGGACTCCGTCACTGGCCCGGCTTCCAGCAGCCTCAGTGAGGTGGTTCTGCATTACGTATTCTAATCCTTTTCCAGTCTCATTGCTTCCCCCAGTATAGGACATGTTGGAAATGTGGGAGAGGACTTCTTGCTTAGTACGGTACGTATTTAACAGGAACTCGGTATGTGGGTTGCCGTTGAACTGGACCAGAGCAAAACGGAAATCACTGTCTCCCACAGCTAAAGATTCTATAACATCATACAGAAACTCTCGAACAAGTTGGAAATGTTCCTTTCCAATGCTCCAAGAGGAATCCACTAGAAATATTATATCGGCAGCAGCACCATTTTTGACATCTTTAAAAAAAGACATTGGTTTAGATTTTTCTCCTGTTCAGGCAATGACTTCCCATCGGCGCAAAACCTTCCTTCCTACGCTGTCTGGGCTTGAACTGGGCTGTCACTTGAGGGAGCCGCACCTCGCTCACACTACGGGCAGGGAGGCTGACTTACCTGAGATGCGGGGACCTGGGCGCGAGGACTCAATGGCTGCATATGGCCCAAGTTCCATATGCCATGAGCCCCATACGTGAGCCAGTGGCAGGTTCCAGAATGGAGGGGGAGCATTCCCTGGAGTGTCTTTTAACTCAGACATGATTCTTTGTGACAGTTTGAGCCCCAAGACCCACCTGATGAGACCAGAAGGCTATCCCATCAGAGATCGCCAACCAGCATTTTATGAGTTCATCCTTCAGTCGGGGCTCTGAGACTGGGCCTTGAGAAGAAGGAACCGTGAAAACTTCTACTGCTTTACATCAACTAGCCTCCGCCGCTTTGGGTAATTTGCGAGAAAAATAAATGTAATAAAGAGGTGTTCCTTAAGGGAAGGCTGATGTAACTGTAGTGAAAGGCAGTGTCTCATTTTTCTGTCTTTTTAGCATGAAGAAAGGTACTCTAACTAGTTACTATATCTTTCTCAGGGCCAGAAAAGCCTTTGCAGATGTGGGATGTTATTTATCTTTTTCAAAGATGAATCCAGTCCTCTCTCGAAAGTGGAAGCAGGGGGCTCAGGGTGCCAGGCTATGGGGGGGCCGAGTGCCCTTCTGCGCTGTGGGCCAGGCTGGCCTCACACAGCCGGCTCCTGGACTCTACTTACCTTAGGCTGCCCAGATGCCCCAAGTAATGCTCCCCTTTCCGTGAGGTGGAGCTCAGCTCCCTGCCGTCTAAGGACCAGGGAGCCCAGTGGGAGAATCCCTACCCAAGGCCCACTCTCCAGGCAAAGAAGAAGAAGACCCAAGGCCATCCCTCTGAGCTCACAATGCGTGAAGCACTTCTCAGTTTTCTAAAACTCTGCAAGCAAATTCTTGAGAGGGTTAATTCACATCTATTTTTTAAAACGGTTTGAGAAACTAATTTTTTTAAAGATGGGGTGATTCTAGATGAAAAATGTCTTTTTGTGCCCAGAGTTATAGAGGGAGGGTGATCTATGTGTTCTGTTTTCAAGAAAAATGTTTATTCTCAATAATTGTCTTGTCCTGGTTTTATATGCTGTGAGACCAAACCAGTGCCAGAAATGTGGAAAAGCTCTTCATTGGGTAAAATATTTGTGAAACAAACCTTCTGCTCATACCCAGTGTAAAAACAAACCACCTGCAAACCAACTCCAAGATATCAAACCCAAGTTTTAGTAAAAATAAGCCGTCTCTCCCTGGATACAGAGCATCTGGAAAAGTCTGTATGCTGAATGAACATCCTGTAACAAAGGGCTTCACCATCCTTTCAAAGTATGTCTAAGTTCTATCTCAAGCTCGTGAGGTCTAAGATCTACAATCAGAGAACATACTCCTTTGAATAAAAGTAAGAAATGTTTCTGGATCTTACCTGCTTGCTGCTGTTGGGCATGGGTAAGAGAAAAGCCTGAGAGAAAGAGACAAAACACGGCCACCAAGGGCAAATGCCGATGTTTCCTCATTTTGAATGTGTCTAAGCACCAAGTGGGAACCTGAACGAGAAAATAGGGCAAAGTAAAATGATCAGTTTCGACAGATTACAAACTAGTACATCAAGGATTTATCCCTTTTATGACATGTAGTTTTGACTAAACAATACATGAGAATCTTTGAATCTAGTGATTATATACCTTTGGCCGTAGCTTAAAAGGCGGGGGGGGGCAATTAAACCTTGCTTCTTCTCAGATTGAGGCAGGCAGCAAGTCACCAAACAAATGGCAGAAGGAGTCAAGAGTAAAGGTACTTGTGGACCCAAAGAGTAGCAGGTCTGTGACACCCAGCTTAACTGTGTAGACGAGGTTTGAAAGAATCCCACAGGAAATCTTCAGTTTATGGAGAAAATGGGCTTTGCCCAAATTAGAGTGTATGCAAACACAACCATGGCCTCTGGACCCCCTTCAAATCTTGCCCTTACTCTCTAGTTAGCACTCTTTTCCCAACAAAAACCTGCTGATGCCAACTACCAATCTCAGAATGGAACACGTCCAAGGACATTGAATTACCAAGCCTGTGATGCCAGACCTGAGGGTTGACCACGTTGCTACATGATCTCCCATAGCCACGCACCAGCTGGGGGCTGCACACGTGACTTCCAACCAGCCAAGCTCATGCTCAGATGGGCTTGGTAGCCTGCGTCACCAGACCTTTGCCCTACAAACAACACCCTCCCCTTACCCCAAATCAGAAAGCACCCCTGCTCTGTCAAAATTCCAACGGCATTTGTTTCATAGAAATAGGGGGGAAAAATCCTAAAATCATATGGAAGTTTAAAGGACCCAGAAGAGCCACAGCGATCTTGAGAAAGAAAAATATAGCTGGAGGTGTCACAATTCCTGATTTCAAAACATATTACAAAGCTACAGTCATCAAAACAGGATGGTACTAGAATAAAGACAGACATACGGACCAATGGAAGGACACAGAGATCCCAGAAATAACTCTCACCTCATATATATGGTCAAATGATCTTTCATAAGAGGGCCAAGGCTGCACAATAAGGAAAGGGCAGTCTTCAACAAATGGTGCGGGGAAAACTGTATATCCACATGCAAAAGAACAAAATTAGATGCTTACCTTACAACATTTATAAAAACTAACTCAAAATAGATTAAAGATCTAAATGTAAGACCCGAAACTCTAAAATTCCTAGAAGAAAATATAAAAGCCTTCATAACATTGGATTTGGCAAGGATTTCTTGGATACGACACTAAAAGCAAATGGGACTTGATCAAACAAAAATTTCTTGCAGCGAAGGAAACCATCAACAGAGTGAAAGGCAACTTACAGAAAGGGAGAAACATTCACAAACCATGTATCTGATGAATGGTTCAAATCCGGAATATATAAAGAACTCCCACAACTCAACAACAGCAACAACAGCAAATAATCCAACTTAAAAATGGGAAAAGAGCTTGAATAGACATTTCTCCAAAGAAGATACACCAACGGCCATTAAGCACATGAAAAGATGCACAACATCACTCATCATCAGAGAAATGCAAATCAAAACCACAATGAGATATCATCTCACACCCATTAGAATGACTACTATCAAAAAAATATTAAACAACTATCATTGATGAGGATGCAGGAAAATTAGAACCTTGGTACCCTGTTGGTGGGAATATAGAACGGTGCAGCCACTATAGAAAACTCTAGGGAGGGTCCTCAAAAAAATTAAAAGTAGAATTACCATATAACCCAGCAATACCACTTCTGGACATACATCCAAAATAACTAAAACAGGATTGCAAAGAAATATCTGCACACCCAAATTTATTGCAGCATTAGTCACAACAGTCAAGAAGTAGAAACAACATAAATGCCCATCGATGGACGAACAGGTAAAGATAAATGTGGGATACACATACAGTGGAGTACTACTCAGCCTTAAAAAAGAAGGGAATCCTATCATATGTGACATCATGGACGAACCTTGCAGACACCGTGAGAAGTGAAATGAGCCTTTTACAAAAAGACACATACTGCAAGATTCCACTTAGAGGAGGTATCTGAAGTAGTCCAACGGCTAGAAACAGAAAATAGAACGGTGGTCGCCAAAGGGTGGAGAACGGGGAGGGGGGAGATGCTCAACAAACGAAGAGTTCCAGTTTTGCAAGATGAGAAAATTCTAGAGATTCATTGCACAACAAGGTGCATACAGTTAACATTACTGCACTGTTCACTTAAAAATGGTTAGGATGGAGGGCGCCTGGGTGGCTCAGTGGGTTAAGCATCTGACTTTTGCTTTCAGCTTGGATCATGAGCTCACGGTCATGAGATTGGGCCCCGTGTCGGGATCCACAGGGCAGTCTGGGATTCTCTCTCCCTCACCTCCCCCCACAACTCTCTCTCTCTCTCAAAAATAAATAGATAAATATTTTTTAAAATATGGCTAAGATGGTAAATTTTATGTCATGTTTGTTTTACCACAATTTTTAAAAAAGGACAGGAAAAATCACCTGTTTTCAAAAGTAAGGGTAACAATGTACCCCTTAAATGTAACCATCGATTTAACAGGTATAATATAAACTCTCTGAGGTGTGATCACGGCTAAGAGCTAAAATGGGAACAAAATACTAGTAAACATTTTCTTAAAGCATGTGTCCATGCCCCTGGAAAGAAACAGCACAATGTTTGTCCTTGTCCGTAAATAATACTTGGAAAGGAAGAAGAAAAGATGTTATCGGGCAGCAAAATATTAAGGTTTGGGGAACAAGACTTGAATCTTACGAAAGTAAAAAAGAATCTGATGTAACATTGAGACCTGGTGCAAAAATTATTTCTGCCCTCAGTACCACCTGAGCTCTGAAATCGGCTCCACGTAAGGCCTAAGCTTTTGCACCTGTTGACCTTAGCAGGTAGACCTTCCTCTTGCCCTAGGCACTCCATGGGCCCAGTGATTCTGTTCACAGTTGTCCACCGTACCGTGCAGGAACTCCATCTTCCCCACATTGCTGATGAAGTCAGTGTTAAGGATGGTCTGATATCGTCAGTGTTGTCATATAGAGCAACACAAGTCATGATAGCAGAGGAACGTCTGTCTGACTATTTAGTGAGGTGGCCTTGGCAGGAGACCAGTGTTCGGTTGGACTACTCAGCAAGACAGCATTGAGGGCCAAGGAGAACCAAGAGGCAGCCCCTCCGAGGCTGCTACCTAAGGACACAGCTGCAGTGAACACAAGGAAAACCTAAGCTCAGGCGCACGGTTTTGCCCACCAAAGGTCAGGCCCAGAGGGAGAAGCTGGCGTTCAGATCTCATGGCCCAGCTCTGAGGAACAGTGAGACGCAGAGTGTGGGCCCTTGGCCAGTAGGCCAAAAGTTGGTGGACCAGACAGAGAAAGGTAAAACCATAAACAAGAGAGTGGATTCCAAGATCCACTGAACTTTTGGATTTCCAAGGAAAGTCAACAAAGTCTCATCCAGGCTGAGACAAATCTACCTTGTGATTCCAATTCTGAGAGCTTGGAAAGAGAACCACCTGTCAATACAACTTTCTCCTGGAAATGTATCAACACTGCGAAGAAAAGGCTGTTCTCATGATGATCAGGAGGCCAGTCATCAAGAGGGCATCCTTCTTTCTTACAGTAAGGCGACAGCTAGTGGTCATAACGGCAGTATTTCAAAGGCTCAGCACAATCATCTTGGCTTGAAATGGTGAACACGCGTTAGACACGGGTCGATACGATAGAAAGGGGCAGCCCCCAGTGCTCGGCGCTTTGCTGCCACAGTGTCCCCAAGTCCTAGTTGAGTCCTGGCTGGTGCTCGGGGCACTCCCTACAGACACCACTTAGCTGGTTGGTTTGCTTTCTCTACCGAGGATGACCTTCCAACCAGCCCCACGATTGCCCCCTTCACTCCCTAGAAATCCCTCAAGCCGATGCTCCACCCTGGGAATCTTCCAGATCTTTCCATCCAGCCATACCTCCCTTCACCCACAATCTGTTAAACCTATTCCCGAATTTTTCTTCTGGGGACAAAAAAAAAAGTAAATGCAAGGTCTATAATTTATGTGTGTGTATGTGTTCTCAATGAGGATATACACTTCTTTTAGAGGGGGGAAGAAGGGGCAGAGGGAAAAGGAGAGAGAATCTCAAGCAGACTCTACCCAGCACGGAGCCCAACACAGGGCTCAATCTCATGACCCAGAGATCATGACCCGAGCCAATATTAAGAGCCTCTTAACCAACTATGCCACTCTTTAGGATATACACTTTAGAACACCTTTAGGATACATACTTTAGAACAATGTAAAAGTACATTGTATGTGTGCTACTCTTGATTCTTTCTATTAAAATTAAACATTGGATTTTTCTATCACCAATAAGCATCCTACTAGAAAACTGTTTTATGGGAAAATTGTCCATGTTATTTGAATTCTACTGGATTCTTTCCAAAACTATAGCCAGCCCTTTCTAAAACAACCTGTAATATTGTAATTGGTCAAAACCTTTTTTAAATATGGGATCCACAAATAAAAAATAAATAAAAAAAAGAGAGAGAGAAAAAAAAGTAAATATGGGATCCACAAATTTCAAAGGATTTGTCAAACTCCCACAAATGTGTGCACACCTGTAACTGTGTATACGGGGCTTTCTGGGGATACGATCCATGTTCACATGTGATTCTAAAAGCATCTATTCCACCTCCCCGCTAAAGTTTAAGCACCATATACCACCGCTTCAATGAAAAATGTTAATGTGAATCTTTCAGGGAGTCCAGCTACTTGTTTGAAATATTTGATTCACGCACAAGATGCAAGATTCTAAGTAGTGCTTTTGTTTAAGAATAAGAGCAAGAGAACATCATAGGGTCTCTTCAGAAATCACTGGACTGGGGCGCCTGGATGGCTCAGTCGGTTAAGCGTCTGCCTTCGGCTCAGGTCATGATCCCGGGATCCTGGGATCGAGCCCCGCATCGGGCTCCCTGCTCAATGGGGAGCCTGCTTCTCCCTCTCCCTCTGCCACTCCCCCTCTGTCCCTCTCCCTGCTTGTGCTCTCTCTCAAATAAATAAATAAATAAAATCTTTAAAAAAAAAAAAAAAGAAATCACTGGATTGTGCAATCCATGTGGAGAAAAGCAGGTTGGGAGATAAGATCTGCTTACCCTCTGCTGGGTGTGGGACGGGAGGGCCCCAGGCCCCTGCAGGCAGCTTTCACAAACGGGGTGCACTGTGTTCAGCAGCTTACTAATGGCTTTGTAACCGTCCCTGCAACCCACACGGCATCACATCTGACTTCTTAGAATCCACGAATCCTCTCAAATATGAAACACTGAGTAGGCTCTCTATTGAGAAATTCCAAAATAATTTTCTCCTCTTTGATGAAGCTCAAAAAAATCTAAACTGTAATGAGATGAAATCTCTAACATCTTCCTGAGGCATTACTTACTTCAACTCTTCTCTAAGGAAAATGAATCTTAAATCGGTTGAAAATGACATGTAAAAACTTTTATTTCCAAGATATTCATCTTTAGAAGGGTAACCCCATAAATGAAGTGCATAAATGAATTGAGACACAAAATAATGAAATGAATGTACAGTGCACAGGAATTATCTTTTCTAAAATCTACCCAGATATTAAGGAAAAAGGAAGGGAGGGGAGGGGAGGGCAGGGCAGGGCAGGGGAGGAGAGGGAAGGGGAGGGGAGCGAGGACAGAGGGGGAAAAGCTCTTCCCGTTCTGGAGACAATGCTTGTGTTATCCAAGCCCCACTCATGACTGATGAGCTCACGTGGTTTGGCTGAGCTGAATTCCCAGGTGGGAAAACTGCCTTCAGTCCCACACACTTTTCTTGCCATCATGCTTGGGAGCCAGTCATGTGGCTCAAGTGTTCCTAGCCCAGCTGCTGGATGTTTGTTAGTGTTTCTGTTTGCAATTAAGTCTATTCTATTTATCATGTCATGGAGCCCCAATTTTTAAAAATGAAGTTTTTAAAAGATGTCAAACATCATCTTCCCAAATGATCACCGGGCTTGTTCATTTTTAACGAGGGAGGACGAAGACGCTCCCTCATTACCCTCCCCCCACCCCTCCCCACCACCCCAGGAAATAGAGACAAGAGAGCGCAAGTAGAATTTACCGGCACTTCTATCTCACCCATGGGATTTCATGTCCTCTGCCCAACAAACCAATGGCTGCTTCCCGCCCCCCCCCCCACCATTTTATAGCTGAGAAACTGAAACCAGGGGAGGTAAGGCCACATGGATAAAACAAGATAGAACCAGAATCCTAACCAAAGTCTGTGCTTGCAAAGCCCATGGGAAGAGCCCCAGGAAACCCTGAGAGATGGCGCCAGGTTTGGCCCAGATCCCGAGGAAACTCCCCATCTCCTCTGGGGAAAAAATAGACTTCTCTGGGGACAGATTCTGTGTCAATAGGATCCATTTGTCTGCTGCTCTTCTTTTAAATATGAAAAGAAAAGTCAGAATTGGCTGCTAGAGACCCTAGGGTTGGGTGTGGTGAGGTGCTTCTTTGTGTGATAGATTCTGGGTCCAGAAGTCAACAGATCCGGTCATAGAACTTCATTAAATTTTCATTCTTTTTTTGTTTTGTTTTGTTTTTGTTTTTTTGTTGTTGTTTTTTTTTGTGATTTATAAATTTTCATTCTTATCTTTCTGTGTGGCATTAGTAATTCCTTTCTTCACTCTGCCTCGTTCTGAAAAGGATTTGAGGTGCCTTTTTCCTTTTTGTAGCTGTCCATTTGAAACTTACAAAGACATCTCTCATTCCGAAGATGGCTCTCCATGGACCTCCGACTCACCATCCTACTGGGTCGAATTCCAAAGACTTCCCCAAGCTATTTTGCAATTCCATGAAATTAGTTTTCATAAAGTCTACTCAAAAGCTTTTTCATTTTCCATGTCTGGAAATCTTTTTTAAGAAAGAGACACACACAAGCACACAAGGAAATCATTTTGAAACAAAGGCTTAAATATATCCAGAGGCCCCATTTTGAGAGCATTTATTCGCTCTTCTGCAAGCACTGCTTTTTAAAATCAGGCTGGTCCTTCTATCAAGTTCTAGGACTTCTGTTAACTCCTGATGTCCCATTTAAAGCAGGAGCGAAAGAAATCCTTGAAGACCAGGCGGGTGTGTGGCCTATCTGCTGCGAGACCAGTCGTCACACCTCAGGAAACCCCAGGGGCCCCGAGCTGGCAGCCCACCCTACTTCTCCCTCCTTCTCTCACTCCCCTTCCCTTCTGGGCAGAATCCTGGGAAAGGAGTCCCCATTCTCACCCCCTAGGGAGGAGGCAAAAAGAGGATTTATTAGGTCCTCAGTTAGGGAAGGAAGAGGGTGGAATTTAATATATTCCTGCCATTTGAAAGAGCGTTGGGGGAATCCTCAAAAGCAAATGCTTTGGAACATTCCAGAGAAAACCCCCTCTAAATCGGAAGGTGGTCTTTTAACTGTTTATTTTACAACTTGAACCTCATCTTTCCATTTTATGAAAATGCACAAGGGAAGAGAATATCAGCCACGCACACATATCTGTAAACCATTATCTGTTTGACCCAGGCTCTGAACGTGTTTCCTGTGATAGCGAAATTTTAACTCTTCTGATGAACTATGTTCACTTAGCCTTTCTACCACCCACAGTGTCCTTGTAGACACTCAGTAACCAACTCAAGATCTCTCATCTTTGGCTCCTCCTGGTAAAATCAAGTAAAACGATACCCATTCAGCAGCTCATGTATTTAAACAGAGCAATGTAGAAAGGGGGAGGTGGTTTGGATGTCCCCCCGCTCCTCCCCGCAAGTAGCCTCCCCCCTGAATGAGGTCAAGCGAGAGCGTGTGCTGAGCACTGTCTGGGTCAGCCTCCTTCCCCCCATAAAGGCAACTTGAAGAACCTCCAGATTAGCTGCCAGATACATGGAAATTTATTTAGAAGACATATTCCTAGGGTCCAAGATAATAACCACAAAGCAGAAAGTTCTACATCTGCGGTAGCTGGAAAAGCTACATACCGCTGCGCGTGTGTAGAAAACTTTCTGCCCTCTTAAAACAAGGCAGCCAGACACAGCTTTTTCTCCATTTATCCTGCTAACGATAAACATCCCGCAGAGACTAGAGGGGATTTAACACTAAGGCAGAGAGTGCCTTCGAAAACACTTCAGAAGAAATCGCACACACGTCCGCCCCACGGCAACGCTGTGACCCGCGGGGCCACTTCTCCAGGCGGGCGCTGGCCTTGGGCCACCTCTCTGCCTTTCCTGGCCACGGACTTTGGGGGTTACTGGCCTCTCCAAAACCATGCTGTTCCACTGTAGACTGACCCAGAGTGGCTAAAACGTTCTCACACCGTAAGGAAAAATTAAACATCTTTGTTTTCTGCTCTGATTCACCATCAAATCTGGAAGAGGAGATTATTTAAAATAGACTTTTTTTTTAATTAAGTTGAAACATCTAATATAATATTATCAACACCAGATTTAGTGTAAAGTCTGGAAAAATTCTACTTCCTTACCTCTGCATCATCAATGGTCAGTTAATCTCCCCAGGCTCACTTATTTTATGTGTAAAATAAGGCTAATGGCTCATGCTCTCACTGGTGGGGTTCTGCCAAGATTTCCTTCCATCTGTTTCCCTGGGCCTGACCAGGGATGGGTCTCCTGCTGCCCCCACGAGAGACAGAGAGACCCCGGGGGCACATCGGGCAATCTGTGAGCCTCAGCTGAGCTGGCTCTAACTCTGGGTGCTGGCCCGGATCTGCTGAATCAACTGATGAAGATTCCAGAAGAGAAAAACCAGTTTCCTGGAATGGCTTCCCTGGAGACCTGAGTCATCTCCAGCTGCTGTTCAATTTTTAATTTTCAAATTAAATTGGCCCATGAGCTCTTCCTTCCAGTGGCCAATGCTCGGTGCTCTGGGTCCATGAAAACTAAATGTATGGCGTACACCAGGGAAATCTTACGGAGCTAGTTCGCACCGTGTGTTCCCCTGGCCGGTCCTAGCCCGTGAATGTTTCTCGGTATTTTGCGAGTCTTAGAATTCAGGAAGGAGAACAGCAGGATCATGCTCTGCTAGATGCAGCCAGACCCCTACAAGAGACTAACAATTTGCCTTTGGGAAAGGGTTTGGCAGAACTCTTCCTGTTTGTCTTATTTTTCTACTCTTTCCAGATTTTTTTTTTTTTTTAAACAATTACCTCTCAGCTAAGGAGATTTATACTCAGCTCCACAGAAGACTGGTCAATGGAAAGAAGTGCCTGTCTTCACAGGATACCCTAAAATATTCTCTAACAACTTTTACTCCCTTGATATTCCTGGTCCTGGGTTATCTGCTTAGGATGGGCTCACATTAATATGGGCAGGAGCGCCCAGAAATGCTGACTTGGCTTTTCAACTACCACTGTGACCTCAGACAGGTCATTCCCCTCTCTGTGCTCCATTCTCTCGTCTGAAATGTCAAGGGTGTGGAGAAAGCATCCACCCAGGTAGTAATTTTTTGATATTTAAAACAGCCAAATGGAAATGGCATATTTGCCAAGCAGAGGGCGGGGTCTATGTCTCAGTCATTCCCGAACCCCCCCTCAACCCCAAAGCTCCCGGGCCCATGGAGCAGAGCAGGGCTCATTGAGCTTGAACGAATATGAGAACACATGGACCGCGCAGAGGGTTAGGTACCTTCTCTCTGAGCTAGAATTCTGTCCTTTAGGACCCTGACAGTGGGTAGCTCAGGCTAACAATCTCAGCTAACGATAGGTCTGAACAGAGATTTAAAATGGGATGTTCGTAATGATAGTCTGTGTGAATTTTTTAAAACATGTTCAACTAAGTTGCCTCTTAGGAGAAAGTAGCAAAGGGCTGGTAATGCAAAGTTTGGGAGTTACTGGATCAGTTCACCTTCACATTATTCCTGCCAGTTTTAAAGTTCAAAAATCCTACATGGAGACAGCATGACCTGAATATGCAAACTCGCTTTGGTTCTGAAACAGCTTACTGTTAACTTAAACTCTTCTTAGGGGATGTGGGCAAAATGTTTCTTTTATAAGTTCTTATTTGGCTAGTGCCCTTGTAATGAAACTATTTGAGAGTGCAGAATGCCTCGTTTCAAGGCATAATTTCACCTCAGTACCTGAGCACAGAAAAAATAAAATTCTAAATTTATATCCACTTCAGATATTACAGTCACATTTAAAAATATGTGTTTAAACAGTCTAACGTTACCCATGAGCCCTGCTGAGATGTCTATCAACCTACTCCCTGCAAACCCAGAAACCACACCCTGAAGGACTCCCACCACTTGGGGATTTTTCCCGAGCTCAGAGGGATACACACACCGCCCTCTAGAGGACAGAAAACCAGCCTGCGTTTTCAGGATAGGCTACACTGGGATGATATGTGCTAACTCGAACTTTCATCTCCCTCCCAGAATAGACCGATGAGACCAGAAGGCGTTCAAAATTATGCTTTCAAAAATCAACATAGGGCACCTGGGTGGCTCGCTCAGTTAAGCGACTGCCTTCGGCTCAGGTCCTGATCCTGGAGTCCCGGGATCGAGTCCCGCATCGGGCTCCCTGCTCGGCGGGGAGTCTGCTTCTCCCTCTGACCCTCCCCCCTCTCATGTGCTTGCTCTCTCTCATTCTCTCTCTCTCAAATAAATAAATAAAATCTTTTAAAAAAAAATCAACATAATGTGGAGAGCCCCCTTTTGTAAATCAGGACCCTGTGTGTTATGAGTGGGGAGGGTGGGCGTCACCCATGCTTTAGAAGGAGCAAGCAGCATCTTTTCCTTAAAGTGGAGGATATAACCTTCCAGAATTTTTACACTGGAAAGACAGACACCATATCTGGAAATGCAGGGAGTGAAGAGAAGTGTCCTTGTCTAGTTCCAAGCCGTCTGAGTTCGCAGGAACTTTTTTTTTTTTAATGTTTTATTTATTTATTCATGAGAGTCAGAGAGAGAGAGAGAGAGAGAGAGAGAGGCAGAGGCAGAGGGAGAGAAGCAGGCTCCCCGCCCAGCAGGGAGCCCGATGCGGGGCTCGATCCCAGGACCCCGGGATCATGACCTGAGCCGAAGGCAGACGCTTAACGACTGAGCCACCCAGGCGCCCCGAGTTAGCAGGAACTTTTTAAAGCTTCCCTGCTTTAAAATCTGAATTATGTCGGGCTTCCACTTCCTCAGCTAGAGCTACTAACAAGATTTTTTTAAATGTCAGGTCCCTCCTGAAACGTCAGTTGTTAGTGCCACAGTGGAGTGGCTCTCACTATGTGCTTTCCACGGCGAAGACACCACGAGAGCCCGGGGGTCGCCGTGGAAAGGCTGTCTGGTACACAGTGTCCCATTGAGACGGGGAAGCCACCTGTGATTCCTCTCCAAGACATAACAGATCCTCTCGGGTTCCTCCAAACAGAACAGTGACAAAAACGAATTGTCAAATAAAACTTCTGGCTGAGGTCATTAGCATGCCTGCAAGACAGTCCCTTAGGACAGACTCTGTGGCTTGTTGGTGGCTTTTAAACCCTAAATGTGGAATTTCACACAAAAGCGGGTGGTGATGCAGGCTGCTGGTGAGGACCACACTTTATCTGGTTGTCCAAACACACGGAGCAACCTCCCCGGGCAGCAAGCTCCCGAGGCAGGAACTCTCGAACCAACTTCCAAAAGGGCCGGAGGGCTGATTTCAAGCTGGCTTACAGCAGTGGCCCCTGCAGCCCCCTGACCCAAAACCACGGTCAGATGGGGAACCTCATTTGAGCCAGAAATCCATCATTGATTATCAATTAGGGGGTTTCTTCCTACTTTATCATCAGTGCTCTGTTAGGTTCTGACAAAAGGCACTCATGTGGACAGAATAAAGGGAGATGCAGAAACAAAGACATTTCTATTCAGAAAGATCTTATATCAAAAATGCCCTTAAGACCCCTTGTTTGGACATTGGCCGTATAATCCATCAGCTGAGAGCCACAAGCATGGTGGGGTGGGGCACACATCCTCCCAGGAGCTGGAGCCAAGGGCTAACCTTCTAGAGGCCTCCCCGGCCACCTCCCAGGAAGGTAGGGTGGCCACACCCTCCAATTCCCCCATAGGAAAAAGGCAGGATGGCCACACTTTTCCACCTTGCTTGTGGCGCTGTTCTCCACCCAATGTCTTATTCATGGTTTTCTCACTGCCGGACTAGGCAAAGAGAAAAATAAGCCTCAATGGCAATCAATCCCTTGCCTCAACAAAGATGGTCAAGACCACATGATCATTCCTATATGTTGAGCTCCTACAAAAGCCCCTCACCTCCCCATCCCTGTGCCTTCACCCTCAGCAACAAGCCCACATTAAGAACAAAGTACAGGTCCCACCCCTCTGGCCCCCAGCCCCAGAGGTGGCCTGAATGAGGCAAGAAGCCCACTCAGGTCAGGTGCTCAGATCCTACAGCTCAAATTCTCCAGCCAACATTGAGCTCCTCGCACTTCTTCCTCCATCGGCAGGGAGAGCCTTAGAGAACGTAACCAAGTTTCCCATTACTTAGAATAAAATAGGACAGAGGGACACTGTCCTCTGGGCGGG
Organism: Mirounga leonina; assembly: GCF_011800145.1. Taxonomy (NCBI): domain Eukaryota; kingdom Metazoa; phylum Chordata; class Mammalia; order Carnivora; family Phocidae; genus Mirounga; species Mirounga leonina. The sequence goes on along the minus strand of NW_023270377.1, from coordinate 3,288,637 downwards.
GACAAATTAAATGGCCCGTTCCCATCTAAATGTCAGTTAGCCAGGATCCTCCATTGCTTGGCCATCTGTTTTCCTGAAACGCTGAAGACTGTACTACCGTCTCAGCCACCCATGGGCTGTGCAGGCCCTGCAAGTCATTGAGCATCTCAGAGCCCCTGCCCCTGATTCCGTATCCTGAAAACCGGGGAACCACACCTCAGTGGCTTCCAACCAAAAATCTCTGCCATTGTCTTTAGTCCAGCAAAGAACTCAGACGCTCCGACGAGATCCAACAGCCAGCTGCTTTTCAATATCATTTTGGTTAGGAACAAAGAATATTTGATTTTAAAGCCATTTCTGTTCAGTGTTTTGAAGTACTGAGAATGGGTGCCCTGGGAGGCCAGGGGATCCCAGGTCGAGGAGGAGAATCTGCCCACATGGGCTCTGAGCACCTTTGCAGCCCTCCGATCCTACAGTTCTCACGTGGAGATGGCTGTGTGCTGGGCGAGGAGCCGGCTGGCGCGGGTCAGCACCCCTGCGCTCTGGGTGCAAGACACACCCCTGCGCTCAGAGCAGTTTGTTCTTGGAGTTCAGACCAGCCTCTCAGTGTGCTCCTGAGCCAGGCTGTGAAATGCTGATTTGTGTTTTATACTCCCCCCCTGGAATCCCCTGGGTCCTCCCAGCGACCCCACCCCTGCTTCAACCCTGGTCCACTTTCTAACACTTGAAACGGGTCCCCAAGGCAGGCTGGCAACTGTCAGAGAACACTTTCCATCCTGGGCGTCCCAGCTCGGGAACAGGCCTTGGGCCTCCCAACTTGGCCCCTTGCCACATCTGGGCAAGCCGGGCGGGCCCCACGGCCCTAGGAGCCCTGCCTTATCCACTGGGCATGCGGCCCAAACACCAAATGCCTTCCCCTCTCCTCTGACCTCGGCAGCTCCTTTACGCAACCCCCCCCCCCCCACTCCCCTGCCCCAGAACAGAGATTCCAACAGTGACCTCAGGTTCCTGAAAAGAGGAAACCCGCGGTACTGGCCGAGGAACTCTTCACTTGGCCCGGAGCCGGTGCGCCAAAGTTGCCCCCAGCCCCCAAGGGCAACAGAGGTGCTCCACCAGGCCCTGCCCACGTGAACCCCCAGGCACGATGCCCGCCTGACGCGCCTGTGGGGGAGAATTCGGACAGAATCTCCCCGAAGAGCTGCTCAACAGGTAGTTAAGAAGCCTCGCAAGACACTTCTGCTAACAAAGAGGATTCCCCCCAAGTTCCAGAAGGAGGAGAGAACGTCAAACAGACTTTGAACCCAGGAACACTGCAGGATGGGCGGAGGAAGCCCACGGCGCCACGCGACTGCAGCCCACCGGCAAGCCGTGGCCTTAACCAAGCTGCAGAAACCCAGGGGCCCCGAAGTGGGGAAGAAACCTCAGCTGAACCTTCCAGGGACCAGAACCACGTCCAGAACAGCGAGCACGAGAGCCCCCTAGAACGCTCGAACTGAAGCCGTTCCTCCTGGCCCACAAGCCCGGGAGAGCAGAGGGGACCGCACACTTACCCTGAGCAAATCCGAAGACGTGTATGTCCCTGGGCTTCTGTATTCACCTAGGTTCGCATGACTTTCCCCACCGACGGTGTCTGCTTCCCCGTCTGCAGGCGTCGGCTCCGGGCAGAGGAGGAAACCCCTTGCGGTCCTCGCAGGAGGCTGGAGCGCTGGAGAACTGAGCGGCCTTCGGTGGAAGACTGAGCTCCAAACACTGGACCCGGTCCAAGGATACAGTCAGGGCTTCCTCCAGCCCTCCTCCTCCTCCCCTCCCCTCCCCTCCCCCCGACCCCTGCTCCTCCCCTCCCCTCCGCTCCCCCTCCCCACTGTGGGCCTGACCCAACTGTAAATGAAAACCAGACTCTCTGTGCTCTGTTGCTTCTGGCGCCCGCTGCAGGCTGATGTCACCCTCCGAAGGCTGTCTGCACCCTACAAGCCTTTAGCTGGACCCCTGCAAACCCCAGCTCTTGAAAAGAAATCCACCTCTTCCACTCGTCACCTTTTGGGCTGGGCCCCTGGTGGCAAAGAGAATGAAGTTTGGAATTTTTTTCATGGGTATCCATGGTTTTCCTGCCGTGTTTTCCAACACCATCTGCAGGGAAAACAGGAAATGCAATCTCCCCCCTCCACCCTCACCACGCCCTCCCACTTCTTGAAGTTTCTGAATTGCGACTTCTTCTAATAACTTCCCTTTCAAATATAAAAACCAGCAATTAGCATCTCCTCAGCCTTGTGCTAAGCAGAGCTCTGTTCACCAGTGAAAGGACAAGAATATGAAGCTACCCCTCTTTAAAAAGTTCTCTACAGGGGCGCCTGGGTGGCTCAGTCGTTAAGCGTCTGCCTTCGGCTCAGGTCATGATCCCGGGGTCCTGGGATCGAGCCCCACGTCGGGCTCCCTGCTCCACGGGAAGCCTGCTTCTCCCTCTCCCACTCCCCCTGCTTGTGTTTCCTCTCTCACTGTGTCTCCCTCTGTCAAATAAATAAATAAATTCTTTAAAAAAATAAAAAATAAAAAGTTCTCTACATAATGATTCTGCCTGTGAGACCCATGGTCCCATTCTAGGACACGGACAAGGGGAACGAGGATGGTTTCCTTGCTCAGAGTTTCAAGAAAATTCTTGAGAAACAAATTGCCAGGCTTTGCACATCTCACGACGCTTTGATACACAGTATCTCTTTTCTCCCAAACATCACCACCCCCAACCCCTTTAAATACATATTTGTCTTTTTTTTTTTTTTTTTTTTTTTTTTTAGGTGAGATTATGGCCTCATTTCACATGTGAGAAAAACCAGGGTACGTGGCAGGGCTCGTTCGAAAGCCTGGCCTTGGACACCCCCAAACCTCCCCTGCTCTCCATCCTGCGACTCTTGGTGAGATTCATGGGAACTATCAAGAGACCTCTAATAGATACTTTTGACTTTGAGATCTTTCCACAGCCAAGTGTGGAGAGTGAAGGTAAAATGAGCTCCTTTCCACAGATTATCCCCTTGGAGTTTAGGGAAGTTGGGGAGACAGCACGGGGAGACCATGCCTGCTCCCAGACAGAGTGGGCAGCTGGTTAGGCAGGAGCCATGGGCAAGGGCAAGGATAAATAGGTAACACACGGGGGGCGCCTGGGTGGCTCAGGCGTTAAGCATCTGCCTTCCGCTCAGGTCATGATCCCAGGGTCCTGGGATCGAGCCCCGCATCGGGCTCCCTGCTCCACGGGGAGCCTGCTTCTCCCTCACCCACTCCCCCTGCTTGTGTTCCCCCTCTCGCTGTGTCTCTGTCAAATAAATAAATAAAATCTTTAAAAAACAATAGGTAACACATAGAAGCCTGAGGGCCTGACATCCTGGCCTTGGGGCTTCTAACACCCCAGGGCTGGCAGATCAAGGGCCACAGGTGTGAATACAAGCTCTCCTCTTCAGCTTCTGCCCAGGGTGGCCCCCTAGCTGCACTATAATGCATTTGCATGCGGTTGGCCACCCCCCCACCCCCGCACCTCCCGCCTAGGGTCAAAAACTCCCCCTCCTGACCCGTGGGAGGAGGCCTCCTGATGATGGGCAGGAGCCCCCAGTAGAGCTCACACTGTCCTGTCCGTGACCCAAGACCCCCACTTACATAAAAAAAAAAGACCTGCCCTCTCTCCCACCTTGAGAGTGTACTGTCCTTAGTAAACTGCTTTGTGCTTTCTACTTCCCTTGGGGCTGCCTTTATTCCAGCGCAGATCCACTCGGGGCATCGGAGAACTGACAACCCCATTCACACACACAGACTCGCCCACCTAACACTCCCCTCCCACCGCGCCGGAGCCTCGCCCCTTCTCTGTGCCCTGGGGTTCAGCTCCAAGAACGTCTGGCTGGGGGACAGCGAGGGAGGCCTGGACTGTGCCATTTCCCTGCCCAGTGCCTGTGCGTGAAGAAGCAATGAGCAGAGGCTCCGAGCCGGAACCACACTGTCCCTGCGGCGGGTGGGAAGACCACATCCCGCGCAGGGTGCCCAGTGCTCAGGGCAGGTGCGGACTTGGGCCCCGTGCGCCTGGGACACTCGCCGCACTTGGCTGGTTGGCGTCCACGGGTTGGGCGCTGCGGAGAGCCGTGTGTCCGGGCATCACCTGCTGCCAACAAGGCAGCTCTGATTACAACCTCCTCTTCCAAACAGCCCAGCTCACGAGGCTGAGCGCACAGTCATGTGCTAGGTGCTCCCTTTCGGTGGATCCTTTCTTTGATCAAGAATACAACGAGTTCCTCCATGAGAGACGATGGACTCTGAAAAACAAACCGGGGTCTAGAGGGGAGGGGGGTGGGAGGATGGGTTAGCCTGGTGGCGGGTATTGAGGAGGGCACATTCTGCATGGAGCACTGGGTGTTATGCACAAACAACGAATCATGGAACACTACATCTAAAACTGATGATGTAATGTATGGGGATTAACATAAGAATAAAAAAAAATTTTTTTAAATAAATTAATTTAAAAAAAAAGAAAAAAAAAGAAAAGAAACTCAGAAAGTATGGGAAGAGGGACCCAACAATGTTCCGATGAGAGGGGGGAGACCAGATGGGGCCAGAATTGACCATGATGAGGAGTTAGGGTTTATTCTATTTTATTCTGAATGCAATGTATGTTAAGGAAAAAAAAGAAGAAGAAGGTAGCGGGAGGGGAAGAATGAAGCAGGGGAAATCGGAGGGGTAGATGAACCATGAGAGATGATGGAGTCTGAAAAACAAACAGGGTTCTAGAGGGGAGGGGGGTGGGAGGATGGGTTAGCCTGGTGGTGGGTATTGAGGAGGGCACATTCTGCATGGAGCACGGGGTGTTATGCACAAACAACGAATCATGGAACACATCTAAAACTAATGATGTAATGTAGGGGATTAACATAAGAATAAAAAAAAGAATACAACGAGTTCCTTTCAAAATAGCTAAGAATACGCATTCCTTGGTCATGGGAATAAGTGGGTGTTTGTTTGTTTTTTTTAATTGAAGTCCATTGAGACACAATGTTTCATTAATTTCAGGTGTGCAACATAGTGATTGGACAAGTGTGGCTACCATCCCTCACATACAACCCTACTGCAGTACCTTTGACTATATTCCCTATGGGGTATCTTTTATTCCTGTGACTCGCTCATCCCATAATTACTGTTATTTAAAAGGCAAAAACGATACATCATTTAGAACGAGATTTAAAGACGTGAAGAACCCCTGTCCAATCAGGAACCATACTCTATAATATTTATCTGTATCTAGCATTGGATCTAGACCCTCTCCAACACTGCCAGTGACTGAAGAAACTTCTAGAAGCTGGTGGCGGAAACCTCCAGCATCCTCCCCTGTACACACTAGAGAGAGCATTTTGGCTCCTATGGTTTCCTTACTTAACCACTGGGCTTTGAGATTCTCACTGAAATGTCTAAGTTCCTCTCTGCCATGTGGTCCCAGGAGGAAACCACCTCAAATATCAGCACCGACCTAAACACCCAAGGATCCTGAGTCTGGGCCCCCTGAGGGACCTCAGAAGCCACAGAGTCTCTCAGTTCAGCTTCCCCTTAAATGTTGTGTTGAACCGGCCCTGGCACCTCGTCCCATATCTTTCTGCACAAGTTAGGGAGGCATAAACCCCATTTCCTAGGCTGGCTAGTGTTTAGGGCTCCAGGTGGGAATTAGGCTTCCCCACTTCGATGGGCTGCTGTGACATAGGAGAAGAGGAGGTAGGCGCCGGAGGTTTCTCTGCTGGTCTTTCTTCCTCTGGCCAGCAGAGCGTGCAGGCGCTAGGGACCCTCTCCCAGACCCCTTCATAGGCCAGGGGCACCCACCCCAGCCAGTGTGGGTTATCTGCTGCTAATGGGTCACACCTGCACCCACGTTGGAGGCTTGTCCTTGGCTGCTAGGAGCTGTCTCTTCTGGAGAAGTTGCAGTGTGCGTGGCAGACAGAATTATAAGGGAAACTACTGTGTCCAGGGTGCCAAGGGGCCGTGGGGTCAGGGGCGGCTGGGCCGGGCACCGCAGAGCCCCATCGCAGGCCTGGGAGTTGAGGGGAAGTCGGGAAGGCAGCAGCGGCCTGTCTCCCCATCCCAGCATCCAGGCAGTAGCTAAGGAGCATGTCCATGTCCGTCCCCATCCCCTCTCCGTTCCCTACCCTAGCGGGTGGCCATGCAGGCTCTCCAGCGCAGGCCCTGGCTCCCCACCTTCCAGAATGGGCCAGAGGTGAGGCTAGGAAGTCTGGGGAGTGGTTCCCGGCGGCCCAGCCCCAAGCCCATTCCATTGCCCCCGTCTCCCCCACCACGGATCACTTTCTGCTCACAAGAGCTAGAGCTGTTTCTTTTGCCTATACCGACCCCTGACCAGCACAGACCTATTACATCAGTTCTGAACTTTCTTTCAGGTCTAACAGCTGTGTTTATATATATCATTTGACAGGCAAAAAGAAATCACGCTAGGCCCAAATGGGATAGTAGATGCCATATTGTACTTCATTAGTCTCCAGCTCAATCACACATAGGACCCCTGTACCTGGTTGCCTCTCAGGCTTCGAGCCTCTTCTCGAAAGATCGTCTCTGTTGTTGTTCCTTTTGTACCTCTCCCTTGGCATTTCTTCTGGTAAATTCCATCTGCCATTTGCAGTCTCCACCAAACCAGCAAACACATAAAATCAACCCACACAGATACAGACTATTATAACAAATTGCAACATCTCATCTGTACTATAATATAATGTGGAAGAATACACTTATATAGAATTTAAATTCATTTTTTAAATGTGAAATGATTTCTTCTCAAATACTATTGGCACTCAACATGGAAAAGAGAATGTAAATAACACCACTGACATCACCTTGAAATTGTAAACGGCATCTCAGTTGAGAGGAAGACCCATTTAGTTTGTGAGAATCTTAAGGAAGGTTATGGACAGACACCTTGGACATCGAATGATTCACAACCAGCTGGAAAAGACCAGAACTAACCTATTTCCATTTTACATAATCCTCCCCAGATAGTTTCCCTACAACCACCCCCATCCCCATCACCATAATAACCACCGGAGAGCACTAACGGAGCTGAAGGAACCCAGAAGCCGGTCACTGTGACCTTTATCCCCAGTTGAGAGATGAGCCCACGATCCCCTGGCAAGCCAAAACGTGCCTCACTGCCTTCCACACTTAAAAAGGCCTTTTCTGGGTCACAGCCAACACCCCCCAGTCCTCAGCCCCAAGGTATAGTTTGAGACCAAGAAAGGATCTTCCCAACAAGCATCAATAGATTGGGCAAATAACAAGCAGGCATGAAGACTACAGCATTATAGGAAAAGAAGAATCCCACTTCTGCAAAATTGGCCCTAATCTTAAGACCACAATATTCCTAAAATAAAAGGACAACACCTTGTCATCAGCTGCATATTAATCTCCACAGAGACATAAACTAAAGAGGCAAATAGTGGCACCTTCCTTGGGGGAGGGTGGAGAGGGGTGGGTTCTAGGGTTAGGGCGCACGGTCGAAGCGCATTTCCCGGCCAGTGCAGTGAGCATTCCGGAGTTTGCACAGTCCTGCACGTTGAATCCTGCGCTTGCCGATGCTTGGAAGGCACGGAGAAAGGAAAGACAAGGCAAGTTAACGGGCATTTCTGCCTGTAAGATAAAATCCAAATTCCCAGACGAGACCAAGTGTGGATGGAAGGGAGAGTCTCAAGGCTTTCTGCCTGCTCGCAGAGTCTACCACCTTCAGAACACATCGCCAGCACCTGCATCAGCAGTTACGTGCACGGATTTGCCCGAGAGGTTGGAGTGCACCTCTTGGCCAGGGGCCACCTGAGATTCCAGAGGTAGCCTAACGTAAAATCCTCCAGAGACGCAACTCCACTATTTCAAGAGAAGAAAGATTGTAAGCCCGACCAAAGAGGAGGATTTGGGGTTTCCGCTGACCCCACAGCCAGAGGGCAGCTGACATTCGTCGCTCCACCTGGGTGCCGTTTTCAAGCCGCCCTGAGCAGCATCGTGGAAAGCAGGAATGAGGCCCCAGGGCCTTCCATGCCGCCAAAGAACCGCAGGTCTCAGGCACGTCCGCTCAGCTTTCTGTGGCTCAGTTTCTGCCTCTGCAGAACAAGTGAGTGGCATCTGTGCCCGGCGATGTCGGGACAGGTCCAGCACTGAGCCCCCCCGGGGCCAGGGCTGTATCAACCACATTTGCCTTTGCCTGATTCCCAGCCTCCGCTTCTTTCCCTGCCCCCGGTTGTAAACACCTGACTCTCCAGATTCAGCTCCACCCAACCCCAAGCTCAGGGGCAAGGATGGGAAATATGCAGTGGGCTGGCTACCCCCTCCCGCACACCCTAGGCACGCATATTGACTCAACCCTCCCACTGCTCCGGTCCACCCCTGCAATAATGCCGTTGTAGCAAGTTTTGAGAGTCTAAAGCTAAAGGACATTTCACCTCCGGTCACTAACACATACCAGGCTAGGAGGCTATGAAGGAAAATACTGTGGTCATCATCATGTGCTTGATGCCCTCTCAACATGTGCGTCAAGAGAGCTGTGCTGTTCCTGCAGAACCTTCCAGCATGGCCTCCACTGGTTGACCCAGGGAAGAGCATATGACACAGGGGGTCCAAACCAGGCTCTTCTCCAGGGTCTCTGGCTGTGCCTAGAGCCCGCCAGTCTCAGCCATTTGGAGGAAACTAACCCAAGAGAACAAAGCAGAGAGGAGAGAGGAGAGAAAGGGACAGAGAGGACCACAGCTTCCCAGGTCCAGATGTCTAAAACCGGGTCAATCCCAGATTTTGTCTCACCCTAACCATCTCAACTTTCCCTTTGATTATGTGAGCCCCAAAATTATTCATTTTTTACACTAATTTGAGTCAGGTTTCCAACACTTGTAACCAAAGGAGTCTTGCCTGATGCATGAATAAAAGCTGTTCACAGGGCAACTTCCTAATGTGAGTCCTGGGCTAGCAGATCAGTCAGGCCACTGCATAATTATGGCAGGGATTCCATGATTAGTTCAGCTAGAGTCAAAATGGACCCCATCCTGATTTTCCGTGATTTTTCTTAAAATCATTTTTCTAATCAGGAGGTGAAGTCTTTGTCACTGAATGGCACATGGACTCGAAAACCGAAAATAGAAATTAGATGCTCACAAAAGCATCCACCCAGCTAGACATGAGGGAGGGCTTTGAGTCCTAAAGTAAGTCTTCGACCTTCAGTGCCTGGGAAATACCTTGTAACCGTGTATGTTCTTATGAGGAAATGTCTTACAGGAGGAGTTTTATATTTATCTTGAACAAATAACTTTGGGGGAACATGTTAGCCCCCTCTGTCTGGGGGAATGAGAAGATTGCATTGAGCAGAAGTAATACGCCAGCATTGAGCTGGCTCTAGGAAAATTTGTGTAAAATTGCCTAGTTAAAAATATAGCATTCTTTCCAGAATTTTGTGAGCTATAAACCATGCTCAGCAGATTAATTTTAAGGGTGTCAAACCCAAATATGAGACAAGCCAAGAAACTTTTACAGTGGATTGGAATTCAAAAATCTTAGCAAGGAGATGTTTGGTTTTATAATTAACAGACTACACCAAAATTCCAATTTTGACTCATTATTTTAAACCTTGAAATATAAATTTCCATTTATAAAGGAGGGGTAGATTGGTTTATTTTCTTTTCTTTTTTTTTTTTTTTTTAGCAATCTCAACCTTAGGATTGATTTTCTCTTGGGCATAAAGTCAAACGTCTACTCATTTCAGCTTCAATGTCTTCTGAGTTCCTTCATTTATTCCACACATGTGTGCTGAGGGGCTCTTGTGGGAAAAGGCTGTGCCAGGAAATGAGGGAGATGCCCAGATGCATCAGACATGGAGACTTCCCTCCAGGACCTTCTTATACCCCAGGTGAGACGGAGGCCAAAGGAGGAGGTCTGGGGGAACGCACAGAGCTGATGCTTGGGGGCCACCAGAGGGCGCGCTCACTCCCATGGGGAGAATGGAGGGACTTGATCACTGGACCTTTGATATGGGCAGCAGGTGGCTCAGGAACAGGAGGTTCCAGTTGTTTTTCAAGAGTGAGCTGAGGCTGAAAACACAAGGATTAGTTGGGAGTCTGGGTGGGAAGGACGCGGGCGCGAGATCCCTGCCCCATGCGGATAACCCCTTCCTCCCCGCAGAGGAACAAGGAGGCGAACACAGAGCTTCCGACCAGATTTTCATGGTCCGTTCAAGCCCTCTAGGAAAACTCATAAATAAGAAACAGACACTTAAACAACCAACAGAAATTAATTAATTAGTAGTTCACTGATTAAGGAACTTAAAGGCAACAGAGACAATGTAGGAAGCAGGGAAAACTTTCCAGAGGGTAATAATGAACATTTGTAGAGAGCAAAGAAAAAATATTGCATCCAGGAAACAAGACAAGGACGTTATTTTTTAAATGACATTATTTACTGAAAAAGAAATCTTTTAGGAGTTAAAAACACCATAAGAAATCTCACTTATGCATAGATTCTAAAAAAAGCTGAACTCTCAAAAGCAGAGAACAGTGGCAACCGGGGGCTGAGGGGATGGGGGACCTGGAAAGAAGTTGTCAAAGGGTACAGATGCAGTTTTAAGATAAGCTCTAGGATCTGATGTGCCCCATGGTGATGATACTTAATAACACTGTTTAGTATACTTGGAATTTGCTAGAGAGTTGGTCTTAAGAATTGTCACCATACACACACACTGATAATTATGTATGGTGATGGGTATGTTAATTAACCTGATGGTGATCATCATTTCAAATGTACACATATATCAAAACATCCTGTTGTACACCATGAATATATACAATTTTTATTTGCAAAAAATATGAGAAAAAATGTCATCAAAACTAAAAAAAAAAAAAAATCAATATTTTGGCAGATTAACTAAAGCAAATCCCTCAGAGAGTATGACCAAAACTCCAAGAGAGAGAAAATAAGAAATAGAGAAAAGACAAGAAAATTACAGGCCCATCCAGGAGATCCAACATCTGAGAAACAGAATCACAGAATGAAAGAACAGAAAACCATAGGGAGGAAATTATCAGATAAATAATATTTTTAAAAATCCTGGAATTGGAGGGTATAAGTTTCCAGCCCAAACATTGAAATGGTGAATGGAGAAGGACCCTTGTCAAGACACGTCACTGTGACATTTCACAAACACAATAAAGAAAAAAGATCCTAAAACCTTACCAAGAGGTAAAATGCAAAATAAAAAAATGGGAGTTTTATACAAAGCATTAGGGATCGAAAGACCTGTCAGACATCCTCAGGAGCAACGCTGGAAACAGAGCGATGATGAGGCAATGCCTTCAGAAGTCTGCAAGAAGTAAATATTTCCACCCTAAAATGCTACACCCGACCACTATTAATAGAACACAGGGGTAGAATAAAGACACCATTAGGCCAGATCTCAAATAATTATTTCCCAGTTCCTTTTCTCAGGAGTCTGCTAAAGGATGTGCTCCACCATGGGGAGAAAGAAAACCAAAAAAGAGGAAAACATGAGCTCTGGGAGGCAGGGATCTAAGAAAAGATTCGGGAAAGGGGCATTTCCAGGTAGATGATGAAGGACAACAGCCTGCCAGGACCAGAGTGCTTGGGTGGGGGGTTATAAAAGGGAGGCCCCAGGAACGTAGAAAGCACATAGATTAGTGTAGTGTTTGTTGATGACTGAAAGAAGCTTGGGGAGGAAACATGGGTCAGCCCCTAGACAAGCAAACCAGAGAAGAGGTTGTTAGTAACTCTCATAATAATGTCAGAAGAACTGTTGAGCCAAAACATGTGACACAATTATCAACAGGAAGAGGGGAGTGGTGCAGGTAAGAGAGCTAAGCCCTCATGTCCACAGAAGGAGGTCAGATCTTTGTACTGAGAACACTGAGAACAGAACAGGCATTTCACATAGATACATGGATGAACATAGAACAAGAAAGAACAAAAAGAGTGAAAATGGTTTCAGGAAGGGAAGGGTGGGACAGAGGGTTGCTGAGCTTTAATTTATATAAAAAAATACATACTTCTTTTTAAAAAGAAAGAAAAACAGAATCAGAAAGAAAATCAAATAACTTAGCTCTGGATTTAATACTTTGTTTCCAAATTTTCTGACCATAATGAAAGGCTGGAAAAGTGGGAGGGGGTCCCTAACAACAGCATTGAGTTGACATGTCCTAAAGCATGATTTTTCAATTTGGAGAAATGTATCGTTTGCCTTAAACACTTCCAGGCATAAATTTATGTAAACACAGTTGTTCCATTTTCATCAATAGAAGAAGAAGAAGAACAAAAACAAGAACAAGAACAAGAACAAGAAGAACAAGAAGGAGAAGAAGGAGAAGAAGAAGAAGCATTGACACCCTTTCTTGAAATCCACAATGTCCTGCAAAATGGCTGAGGCCCATAATAGTGAATGACAACCCAAACATAATTGAGAGATGCTTTAACTGTGTCCCAATGTCTCAGCTTCAAGGACACCGTAGTGGAGTGCAGTGTGTGCCAGACAGCGATGATGTTTGCAAGCCCTGCCCCACACAGGCATGGACTGAGATGTCTCAGCTGTGCCATGCCATTATACCTTCCCGAAGAAGTGTTTTAATCATTCTTCGAAGAAAAAGGGCTTATTTAAAGGAGTTCCACTTCTAAACCTGGCTAAAAATATCTGGTCTTCATTAATGCCAAATGAACTGCCATTTCTGTGTTCCAAGAAATTTTTCCTGCTTGGAAAAGGTCAAAAGACCATCTTGAGAGCTACGCCCCAAATATACCTTGTTTTGTCAGTGAAATTTACTGCTGATTTTGTGTTTCAAATTATTTGAGACAACACATGTAGAATAGCAACTACAGGATGTGACGCATGACCATCTCAACTGCATCTATGTTTGTCATCATTTAACTCTTTCAACGAACTCTTAGTAAGCAGGATGCACTGCATTTGATGTAAGGATTCCAGCTAATGACCTATCCATTCCACCATGCAAAGGCAATCTGAAATTTCCAGTATTCTTTGCTTTTGCCTTGTTTACAAGGAAGAGAGGAAAACACACTGAGTGTGGTAGAGTGTATTGTTGTCCCCCCTACCCAATATTCATTCTGTTCCCCAGGAGAAAAGTATACATTCCCTCCCGTTGCCTTTGATTTGTAGCACCTACTTCCATGCAGATTATAATTCCAACCCCACTATCAGGCATGACAAGCTAGGAATGACTAGCTAAGGTAGACCCAGAAATGTATCACAGATTTCTGCAACACTAACATTCTCTTCTGCTGCAAAACCAGTGTGTCCAAAATAGGAGCTGCTTCACCAGCTTAGGCTTCTCTAGACTACAGGATGTGTGGCATAGAGCCCCTGAAGCCAACTCATAGTTGCCTTTATGCAACATGACAAAGAAATAATCATTCAACGTTGGAAGCCACTGAGATTTGGGGATGGTTTGTTATTCTAGCACAGCTGACTAATAGACTAGATTAGCAGCGATTGCACCTGCTACCTACTGCAAAGATGGTGGAAGATCATTCCCTAAGATAAAAGTGTTTTATCTGCCCATGCCCTTCTTCTCCTTAAACATGTCAAGATTTGTGTTCCTCCAGAGCAAATGATACACTTCATGTTTTACCTGCACCCCACGTTCTGAATGAGCTCTTTGAAAACTTCCATTAAAAGAACTTATTTACTGAAAAATGATTCTCCTTGGTATGGATGATATTACCAGCCACTCTATGTCATAGTAACTTTCCACAAAATCCAAATAGCCCAGTACAGCTCAGCTCCTCTTGATTTAATTTGTCACTTAAAAAATATATATGGTGACCAAGAAAAGTTATAATGAACAAATTTTATGTAGTTGCTAAGAAATTTAAACAAGTTTAATGTAGAAGTAGAATAAAGTAAATAAAAAGCATAACCATCCTTGTGGAAGGGGAGGAGAGCAGAGCCCCAGAACCTTTAGAGGCAAGAGGCCAGGATCACATCTCACTGGTCCACACTCCCCCCACATACCCCATGAACATTTGGGATGAGTTTTAAGAGCCCTGAAGGGTGGGCAGGTCAAGGGATTATTCTGTCACATCCTACCACTCCTCAGACATGGACACTGCACATCTCCAAGGGAGTTAGGACACAGAGGTTGCAAACCAACTCATAACTCATCAATCTTCAGTGCCAGTCCCCATACTTGAGCTTCCAGATCCTAGGAAAGTTGTGCCAACCAGACCCTCCCACATGTCCTACCACTTGGTTCTGGAGACATCTGTACTTTGGCTATTAAAGCTTCTGCAAATCAAAGGCACTGTGGTCCTTCTTGGCCATTCTAGGGGGTCTGGTGCATCCCTTTGACTTGAGCCCCTTAACCTCTTCCCAAAGCAACTGTCCCTCCCAGTGCCAGAAACTTCTCTTGGGCCCTTAGCATGGCTGAGAGTCTCCTGTAAAGGTACAGTCCTACCTGTTCTGCTCTTCTCTGTTAATGGAGGAGATGAGGAAGGCTGAGTTTCAAGTCTTAGTCTTGGTTGGATGATTGATTTTGATTTTGGTGCTGTTCACCACCCAGTGGTACCAGCTCCTTGTCTGCCATCAGGGGCCTCCTTGAGCTTTCATCCTGTTCTCAGCTCCTTGAGTCTCTATGGGGAGGCCTGGTCTCTGAAAGGTGGGGCCAAAGGTCAGGAGGCCTCATCTGCCATATGCTCTGACACTCTGCAGGGACGTCTGCCACCCCCATCAAGTGACAATGACCACCATCAAATGGAGGCCCAGTGCCAAGGGCATCACATGCTTGCCTCACCTAACCTCATGACAACTCCATGAGGTCCCCCTGGCACCACCGTCATCTACAGATGAGGAAACCAAGGTGTGGAGCAATTAAGACATTTGCCCAAGCTCACCCATCTAATAAATGGCAGGGTAGAGATGGGAACCCAGACAGCTGAGCCCTGAACATCCTCCCAAGACAGAGAGATGAAGAAACATAGCTGGGTCCAGAGTTCAGCCCTACAGCTGCCTGGGATGGGGATGGGCAGACGGGGCCACAATCACAGCCCCTCATTTGGCTTTCCTCCTCCATTCACAACTTTCTCAACATTCCTTACTTCTCCCTCCTCTTAAAATACCATGATGTCTGCCCAGATGGATTCTGTAAGAGACCTGAAAGAAAATCCAATTTCTCAACTCCTAGCACATGAACAAATGCATTGCCAACCACAACCACTTCTCCTCACAGTTTAATTGGATGTTGTCAGTTGGCAAAGGAGACAAGTGTTAACTCTCAGCTTGCTCTTCAGTCCAGTAAATGCCTCTCATCCCCCACGAGTCTGTTCCAACTGCTGGTGCAATGGAAGAAGAGAAACTCACATCATGTCAGAATGTGTCAATCCATAGAATTGGAGAATTTGAGAATCAAAGGCCCCCTGAGAGAGCATCTAATACAAACTTTTCACAGTTACAGATGAGGAAACCAAGGCAGGAAAAGATCATGACTCATCAGGCACAAGGAGAACTAGCAGGAGAGTCAGCTCCAGAACTCAGTCTCCTGGTTCCCCAACCCTGCGACTCACAGGGTCTGTCTTCACAACCTTCTCATTTTTCTGTGGTTCTCCCTGGGGGCTGCTCCATTCTCCCACCCTTAACCACAATCTTCCTGAAAAGAACATCAAGTTTTTCTCTACTCTGTCTATTTTCAGTCTCAAAATGTAGGCAGCTTTTCACTATTTCGGTCTTTGTTGGAAGATACACGGTAATGAGATTTTTCTTCCACATAACAAATCAACCTTGGTTTTTCCTTCATGTCACCCACATCTCCTAAGTGGCTCTGAGTCACATGTCTGCAAGCTGCATGGGGAAAGAAAGAAGTTTCCTTTGCCCTTCCTTGTTAACTTGCCAGCCCTCGGTTCATATCCAAAATTAGAACGTTTGAAGTTTCAATACAGACTTTAAGAAACTTGTTTGGTGTCACAAGTCTCCAAGATAATGAACATGTATTTTACCCAAGTTTGATATACAAAAATTAAAGGGGAGTAAGTGCAGGGTTGGGGGCAAAATTCTCTCTCTCATTAGCCCCAAAATAAGTATGAATTTGTCCCAAACTTGGTAAGAACTTTTAGGAAAGACTGTTGAACTGCTCCATTGGACTCTGGGGGTTATGTGTCCTTAATCCACCCAACCAAAGCAAGCTTGACCCCATGGCCCCGCTGAAGTCCATCACCTCCTGCCCTTACTGACCATTCCTCTGTCTCCATAGAGACATGGGTTTCTTAACACTTTTCCAGCACCAGCCTGTGCTTATCCCTTGAGCCTAAGAAAGCCAGGATATTAGAAACCTGGATCTTCATAAAGAAAGGAAAAGCATCAGAGAGGGAATACATGAAGGGAAAACAAAATCTGCTATTGTTCTTACTCTTAATGGATATAATAGATAATTGCTCAAAATAATAATAGCAACAATGTATCAGATGGTTATAGCATGTGGATATGAAATAAATGGCAGCAAAGTTGTAAGGTGCAGGAGGGGGGAATTGGGAATACTCTAAGATACCTGCACTGTCTGTGAAGCAGTGTAGTGTTCTTTGAAATTGGGCCCAGATTATTTGTAAATTTGTATGGCAAACTCTAGAACAACCACCAAGGTTTTTTAAAGATGTATAATTTATATCTTGAGGAAAGAGAAAATTAAGTTATATAAAATGCTCAATTAAAACCAGAAAAGGCATAAAAGTGGGGAGAAGAGAACAAAGAACAAGTGCAATAAATAGAAAACAGTTATAAACATGGTAGATATTAATCCATCTATATCAATAATTACTCAAAATAGGAAAGGTCTACACATGCCAAGTAAAAACAGCAATTGTCAGAGTGAATTAAAAAATAACCCAATTAGGGGCACCTGGGTAGCACAGTTAGTTAAGCTTCAGACTCTTGGTTTTGGCTCATGTCATATTTCAGGGCCATGGGATCCAGCCTCACCTCAGGCTCAGTGCTCAGTGCAGAATCTGCTTATCCTTCTCCCTCCCCCTCTGCCCCTCCCCCCACTCATGTGCATGTGTGCCTCTCTCTCTCTCAAATAAATAAACAAAATCTTTAAAAAAATAACTCAACTCTGTGTTTTCTATAAGAACCCCAATTTAAATATAAAGCCTCAGATAAATTGACAGTAAAGAATAGAGAAATAATCTTTGACAAAGCAGGAAAAAACACGCAATGGAAAAAAAGACAGTCTCTTCAATAAATGGTGCTGGGAAAATTGGACAGCCACATGCAGAAGAATGAAACTCGACCATTCTCTAACACCATTCTCAAAGATAAACTCAAAGTGGATGAAAGACCTCAATGTGAGACAGGAATCCATCAAAATCCTAGAGGAGAACATAGGCAGTAACCTCTTTGACATCGCCCACAGCAACTTCTTTCAAGATACATCTCCAAAAGCTAGTGAAACAAAAGCAAAAATGAACTTTTGGGCCTTCATCAAGATAAAAAGCTTCTGCACAGCAAAGGAAACAGTCAACAAAACAAAGAGGCAACCCACAGAATGGGAGAAGATATTTGAAATGACACTACAGATAAAGGGCTGGTATCCAGAATTTATAAAGAACATCTCAAACTCAACACCCAAAAAACAAATAATCAAGTCAAAAAGTGGGCAGAAGAGATGAACAGACACTTCTCTGAAGAAGACATACAAATGGCTAACAGACACATGAAAAAATGTTCATCATCATTAGCCATCAGGGAAATCCAAATCAAAACCACACTGAGATACCACCTTACACCAGTTAGAATGGCAAAAATGGACAGGGAAAGAAACAACAAATGTTGGAGAGGTTGTGGAGAAAGGGGAACCCTCTTACACTGTTGGTGGGAATGCAAGTTGGTACAGCCACCTTGGAAAACAGTGTGGAGGTTCCTCAAAAATTTAAAAATAGAGCTACCCTATGACCCAGGAATTGCACTACTGGGTAGTTACCCCAAAGACACAGATGTAGTGAAAAGAAGGGCCATATGCACCCCAATGTTCATAGCAGCAATGTCCACAATAGCCAAACTGTGGAAAGAGCCGAGATAAAGAAGATGTGGTCCATATATACAATGGAATATTACTCAGCCATCAGAAAAGGTGAATACCCAACTTTTACATCAACATGGATGGGACTGGAGGAGATTATGCTAAGTGAAATAAGTCAAGCAGAGAAAGTCAATTATCATATGGTTTCACTTATTTGTGAACATAAGGAATAACATGGAGGACATTAGGAGAAGGAAGGGAAAAATGGGCGGGGGGAATTGGAGGGAGAGATGAACCATGAGAGACTATGGACCTGAGAAACAAACAGGGTTTTAGAGGGAAAGGGGGAGGGGGAATTGGTTAGTCTGGTGATGGGTATTAAGGAGGGCACGTACTGCATGGAGCACTGGGTGTTATACAAAAACAATGGATCGTGGATCACTACAACAAAAACTAATGATGTATTGTATGGTGACTAACATAACATAATAAAATTAAAAAAAAAAAAGAATAGAGAAAGATATACCATGCTAACATTTATCAAAAGAAAGTTGGAGTAACTATCTTAATTTCAGACAAAGCAGACCTCGGGACAAAGAAAATTATCAGAGATAAAGAGAAGCATTACATAAGAAAGGAGGCAGTTCTCCAAGAAGAGATAACAATCCTTAACATGTATGTACCTGACAACAGTGCATCAAAACACATTAGGCAAAAACTGATAGAAAAACAAGGAGAAAAACCAAATCCCCTATTATAATTAAAGACTAAAGCTCCTTTCTCAGTAATTGATAAATCAATTAAACAAATGATAAAGATTTAAGTAACATAATCAGTAAAGATATAGATGAACATCGCCACCAACTACCTTGATCTAATTGATATTTTAAAAATACTCCATCAAACAACATAATAAACATTTTTCTCAAACTCATATGGAATATTCACAAAGATAGACCACACTTTGGGCCATAAACATACTTTAGCAAATTTAAAAGAATAGAAATCATACCACATATATAATTAAACTGCAAATCAATAACAGAAAAATATCTAGAAAACCTCCAAATATTTAGAGGTTAAACAACTTCTAAATAACACAAGGGTCAAAGAAGCATCAAGAGGAATTAAAATATTTTGAACTAAATGAAAGTGAAAATGTAATTTATAAAAATTTGTGCACTGTAGTAAAACACCGTGTTTAGAAGGAATTTGTTCTAGTAAATGCATATATTAAAAAGATGAAAGACCAAAATTCAACGATCTAAGTTTCCACCACAGAAAACTAGATAAATAAGAGCAAATTATTTTCTTTTTAAGTACAAAAGAAAATAAATAATAGAAACTAGAGCAAACATTGGTGAAATTTGAAAACAAAAAATAATTGAGAAAAATCAAAACAAAAGCTGGTTCTTTGAAAAGATCAACAAAATTTATAAACTTCTAGTTAAGCTAACCAGGAAAAAAGAGAGAATACACAATTCACCAATATCAGAAATTAAAGAGGTGTCATCAGGACTGATCCCATGGACATTAAAAGAATAATGAAGGAATACTTTAAACAACTCCATGCCCACAGATTTGATAACTTAGATAAAATGGACCAATTTCTTGAAAAACACAAACTACCAAAACTTACACAGGAAGAAATAGATCATCTGAATAGGCCTATATCTATTAAGGAAATGAGCTCATTAGCTAACATCGTTCCAGAAAAGAAGGCACTAGTTCCAGATGGTTTTACGGGTGAATTCTACCAAACATTTAAGGAACAAATGATACCATTTCCCACAATTTTTTCCACAAAATAGAAGCAGAGAGAACACTTTGGAACTCATCCTACTACGTCAGCTTGACTCTAATATCAAAACTAGATAAAGACATTACAAGAAAGGAAAACTAGAGACCAGCATCTCTCATGAACATAGATGCAAAATCCCCAACAAAATATTAATAAAATGAATCCAATATATAAAAAGAATTATGCACTATGGTGAAATGGGATTTATTTGAGAAACGCAGGCTTGTTCAACATTTGAAAATCCATAGGCTAAAGAAGAAAATCATGTAATTGTATCAATTGAGGCAGAGAAAATATTCAACAAAATCCAACACCCTTTCATGATAAAAACTCTCAACAAGACATAAATAAAGGAAAACTACAGAAAATCTACTGCTAACATCATAATTAGTAATGAGAAACTGGACACTTTGCCCCTAAGATCATGAATAAAATAAGGACGTCCTCTCTCACCATTCCTATTCAACATCACACTGGAAGTCATAGCTAGTCTAACAAGATAAGAAAAAGAAGTAAAAGATATAGAGACTGATAGAGAAGAAATAAAATGGTCTTTGTTCACAAATAATGTGATTATCTAAGTAGAAAATCCCAAATAATCAAAGATAGCATCAAAAATAATAAAATATTTAGAAATAAATGTAATGAAGGGAATGCAAAAGTTATACTCTGAAAACAAAACATTACTGAAATAAATCAAAGTAGAATTAAATAAATGGAAAGACATCCCATGTTTGTGGATTGGAAGACTTAACATTGTTAAGGTGGCAACTCCCCAAACTAATCTACAGATTCAGTGCAATCCCTATCAGAATCCTGGCTGAATTCTTTGTAGAAATTGACAAGCTGATTCTAAAATTCAGAGATTTGCAACAGATGCAGAACAGCCGGAACAATATTGGAAAACCAGTACAAACCTGGAGGACTCACTCTTCCCAATTTCAAAACTAACTACAAAGGATCAGTAATCAAATGGAATGGATTTGCATAAGGAGAGACATATAGATTAATAGAATAAAATGGGGTATAGAAATAAACATACATTTACGTTCAATTGATTTTCAACAAAGTTACCAAAACAATTCCAAGGGAAAAGATTCATCTTTTCAATCATTGGTGTTAGGAAACTGGATATCCATATCCAAAAGAATTAAATTTGACCCCTACCTCACATCGTAACACATCACATACAAAAATTAACTCAAAGTGAATCAAAAACCTAAATGTAAGAGTTAAAACTATAAAACTCTTAGAAAAAACCCAGGGGTAAATCTTCACAACTTGGATTAGGCAATGGTTTTTTAGATATGACTCTGAAAGAACAACAACAACAACAAAATAAATTGAATTTCATCAAATTTAAAAGTTATTGGGTTTTGAGACCTAACTGTCTCAGTCAGTGAAACACATGACTCTTGATCTTGGGGTCATGAGTTCAAGCCCCATGCTGAGCATAGAGATTGCTTAAAAATAAAGTCTAAAAAAAAAAAAATTATCGTGCTTTGAAAGACACCTTCAAATGGAAAAACATCCCACAGAATGGGAGAAAATATTGTCAAATCATCTATCTGATTAGGGATTTGCATCTAGAACGTATAATGACCTCCTATGATTCAATAATAACAAGAAAACCCAATTTTTAAAAAATGGGCAAAGCATCTGAATAGGCATTTTTCCAAAGACCATACACAGATGGTCAATAAGTGCATGAAAAGAACCAGCTTCACTGGCCATCAGGGAAATGCAAATTAAAGCCACAGCAAGATGCCACTTCACAACTGTCAGGACGGGTAGACAATCCCCAGTGAGGATTCAGAGAAGGTGAAATGCTCATATGCTCACTGCTGGTGGGAATGTGAAAACACTACTTTGCTGAGTGCTTAGGAAGACAGTCTGGCAGCTCCTCCAAACGTTAAACATAGAGTCACCCTATGAGCCAGCAATTCCACTCCTAGTTTTGTATCCAAGAGCAATGAAAGCACACATCCACACAAAAACCTGCACAAAATGTCCATAGTAACATCATTCATAATATCCTCAAAGTAAAAACAATCCAACTGATGAGTAGACAATGAAATGCGATCTATCCCTACAATGGAATATTATTCAACATTAAAAAGAAATGAAGGATTAATACATGCTACCACATGGATGAAGCTTGTAAACATGATGCTAAATGAAAGAAGCCAATCACAACAGACCAGGTATTGTATGATTCCATTATATGTATAGTCTGAATAGGGGAATCTCTAGGATCAGTAAGATTAGTGGTTGCTTAGAGCCAGAGTGGGGTGGCAGGATGGTAGAGGAGGAGGAGAACAGAATAGAATGTGATGAGATGGGACAGGATAGAGTGGAGTGGAACAGAATAATACAGATCCTGTGTCAACCCAGCAATCAAGAAGTTCAGGGCACAGCAAGAACAAGAGGACCGGACGAGAAGACTTGGATCATAGACACAGTTCTCCACTCACTGGCCGTGGGACTCTGAGCCAGTTACTCCACCTGAGCTCCAGTTTCCTCTGGGGTAAAATGAGAATAATTTGCCCATCTTTCTGGTCACAAGGTTGTCATGGAGGTTGGTTGAGAGGAGGAAGTGAAAGTTCCGAAGGCTGCAGGATGGTCTAGCAGGGGTGACAGGTGAAGAAACTTGGTGTCTCATAGCCCCTCTTCCTGTTCTCTCTGCCTAGAAGGGTTCTCTTTACCTCTCCCTCTTCTCTGCCCAGAACAACTTTAACTATCCCCTCCTCTGTACAGCCATCCTTGGCACCCAACAGAGTGACCCCCCTGCCATGGCGCCCCGGTGGGTTTGTGCTCAACGTTCCATGCCGTCGCTTCTGTGAACTGGACGTGGGACCCAGCACGCTGCTGACGGACAGGACTGGAAGGGGAGGACGAGCACCTGGAGAAGGCAGTGCCAGGCACCCCTTGCAGGGGGCGCAGGTGGAGGTGGGAGATAGCAGGGAGGAAGGTGGGCAGCCCCAGGACTCGGAGACATGGATGGGCAGGTGGGTGGGGACGCTCCCGGAAGATGACATGGCAGTGAGTAAGGGCGGAAGCCAGCAGGGAGAGCCAGCTCACCTCCCACCCGCCCACCGCAGCCACAGACCGGGAGGGGCTAAGCACTGAGCGGGGGCTGATGAGACGCCCTGGGAGGAGCAGACAGACTGCCAGGCAGCCATTCATAGCAACTGGCACAGACATGCCCGCTTCGCTGCCACCTCAGCCCTCCCTCCTCCCTCCAGGGGCTCAGTAATGGGATACTCACCGAGGAAGCCCTTAGCAAGGGTGGCCACTGATTCAGCGTTTACAAGCAATGGTGAAGTCCTTTTTCCACTGGTTGCAACCAGCCTAGGTGCTGTAAACACTAACTGTGACCATACCAGCGGGTCCCACCGCGCCCTCCCCTCGTCTGACCTCTCCAGCCCTGAGCAGCCTCCTCACCACATTGCAGAGGCTGCGTGCTGGAAAAGCACACGGTGACGCCTGAAAAAACACCGAAGGTGTAGGTCGAACCTGCCAGCCAAGCCGGGAGGCAGCAGGTGGGCTGCAAGCCTGTTTCCTGGACAGACGGAGAAGGGGCAGAAACAGACGTGTCGGTGTCCCCAGCAGGATTCCCGGCAGCAGCGTGGCCAGGAAACCGGTGGCAACAGGATGGGGGCATCGTTGCTTCATTCATTCATTCCTTCGTTCGTTCGTTCGTTCATTCTTCGTACAAGCAAGCCATCCCTGAGGGCTTTTACATGTCAGGACCTGCCAGGAGCTAGAGAACCAAAACACAGACAAATGTACGTGGTTCTCAGCACAAAGGGAGGCTTACATATCCTCAGGACACCCTTCAATCACCTTCTAATTCCCAAGGGAAGGATCCCGTCCAGGCAGCTGTGGAGAGAAGCTATTGACAGTCAGGGTGTCGGAGACCAGGACAAATTCCCGAAGCATTCCCACCTCACGAATTGCTTAGACCTACAGGGATGGGGTACATCTCTGCATAGTGCTTAGGGATAAGGGCTCTGACAGCCGCACCACTGGGCTCCCCACCCAGCCCCTAGGATCCTAGGGGAGCCCATCACCCACCAGCGGCAGGTGCAGCAGATAAAGGCTGTCCCCTGCAGCTTTCTCTGCAGGCTTGTCCTTGATTAACGGGAACCGCCCCCTTAGAAATGCTCGGAAGTTATGCCCCCCTCCAGAGAGGAGACCCAAAGCCAGAGACTGATGGAGGCAGGGGTGCAAAGCACTCCAGGGCGGATCCCACCTGTGCTCCAGAGTACGTCGATGAACCCACCTCCGGGAGCCAGACCTGAAAGAGCTGTGAGCCAGGATGTCTGCATCAAATCCCAGCTGTGCTGACTCACCTGGGCCAGGTCCTTAACCTCTCCAGCCTCAGTTTCCTCCTCTGTGAAGTAGGGATAATGGGAATAGTTGCCCAGACAGTTGTTGTGCGGATACTGTGTGTGCGTTAACACATGCGAAGAGGTTGGGGCCAACCCCAGCCTGTAGGAAGCACCTGGCTGTCCGTTGCTCGCTCTGAGACGTGCCGGTGGCCTTTCTGAGCCGCGTGTCAGACACCCGCCAGCCCTCCATTCCGCTTCCTCTGCACCATCGTGCTCAAACCAGCCACGCGCTTAGTTTTCATGTTCGGCATATTCATTAGGTATTTGCTTAGCCAGCACTTAGGCTGGAAGTTTATTTCCAGGGAGAAAGTATGAAGAACTGATTCTAAATATATAAATACAGCAGGGGCACCTGGGTGGCTCAGTCGGGTAAGCATCCGACTCTTGATTTCGGCTCAGGACATGATCTCAGGCACCTGGGATCGAGCCCTGTGTTGGGCTCCACGCCAGGAGGGGAGTCTGTTTGAGATTCTCTCTCTCCCTCTGCCCCTCCCACTCCTTCTCTCTCTCTCTCAAATAAATAAATAAATCTTTTTAAAAATTAAAAAAAAAATACACACAGCCTTTGCAGGCAGCTTTGAGCAGCACAGGGATTGTAAACAGGCTGCAGGTCAGAATCAGCTGGGGGCTTATTAAAAATGTTAGGTCTCCTTCCAACGCCACCTCTCGCCCCTGGATGTCTAATCCAGTCACTTGTGGAGACCCTTGCCAAGCACCCAAGACGGTGGGTCATAAAAGCCTTCCTGGAGGAGTAATGCCTGAACTGGGTCTGTCCAGAGCAGTTGTCCAAATGGGGAGGCAGCTGTGAAGGGGACATCGCAGGCAGAGGCGACAGGGAGAGCAGAAGGGTGGCCCTGGAACGGCTCAGGGGGTGCAGAGAGCTGTAAGCACTCCTGTGTGGCAGGAACATGAGGGGAGGTGGCAGGTCTGGCGCTGAGCTGGAGCGGGCTGCGGTGGCTCATGATGCCCACGACCGTCACGCTGCCCCACCAGCCCCTCTTGGCGGCTCCCACAGCTCCCGCCAGCTCTCCCTGCCTCCTGTCCTCCCACATCATGCCAGGAGGTAATCGTGAAGCCCAGCAGTGGGACCAGGTCTCAAGAGGCATCTCTATCAGGCCACTAGAACTTAACAATGACTCCAAAGACCTCGAAGTGTCTTCTGGAAGCTTCCCTCCCTGCCCGCCTTCATCCCATGATGACCCCCAGGGGCTGTCTTTGCTGGGTGAGAAGGAGCTGGACAAAGGTGGGGGCTGCTTCCCCCAGGACCCCCGGAGTCTCATCCCCATGGTGTCTTGCTGGGGCAGTGCACAGAGCCCGCGTCCTTCCTCCTGGGCCCGCAGAAGGAGCGACGGGAGCTGGCCTTCTCCACACCACAGCGGCTGAGATCACTTACAACAGGGAACCTTGAGGAAGGGGGTGCACGCAGGTCCATCAGAGGATACAGCATTAATTCTGCAGGGTTTACTAGATCTTTACAATTTGTCAGCAGCGGCTAGGAGCTGATGTCGCCACCCAGCAAACAGACACAGCCCCAGCCCTGGCAGAACTTAGAATGCAATAAAACACATGAAAAGGCCAAAAAAAAAAAAAAAGTGAGGCTATAATTGGGATTTTTTTGTGATACAGCTGCTTTTTAAGTTCGTAATGTCTAAGATCGTTGGCACTGATCTGTGTAAGAGCATGCTGTGGGCACGTAATGGTGTTATTGAAATAGAAGCACTGCCGCAGCGTTAGCGGGGGACAGAGGTGTGGAACGGGCACTGAACAAGGTCCACAGTGAAGCCTTAACATCGTGTTATGATAACCTGAGTTACGGCAAAGTGCAATGACACATGGGCTTCGGGTTTTTTAAGATTTTATTTATTTATTTACTTATTTATTTGAGAGAGACAGAGAAAGATCACGAGCAGGGGGAGGGGCAGAAGGAGAGGGAGAAGCAGGCTTCCCACTGAGCAGGGAGCCCGATGCGGGACTCGATCCCAGGACCCCGGGATCATGACCTGAGCTGAAGGCAGACGCTTCACCGACTGAGCCACCCAGGTGCCTCGACACGTACGGGTTTTTTTAAAAATCACTTGCAGTATCCCAAACCGGTAAGAGGAATTTACAATACCACAATAAGCTGTCCCCTCTCCTGGTTGTTCAGGCCTCGGAGAGCGCAGGACGGCAGAGGCCCCCGGGAGTGAGGCCGCTTGTGGCCGCGGCTGTCATCCCCGACAGGCAGAGACCGCCTCCGGGGACCCCAGCCGCCCAGCCCGTGAAGTACCTTCTTCACCCTGCTTCCAGCGTCTTCCAGCGCAGCTACAAAAAGGCATCACGAAGACCATATTCTACAGACCAACACATCAAGAATTGTGTCTCAGAAACCACATGGTCGATTCTTTCTGTAATTAATTTTCAAAGAAATGTTACTTCTCTTGATCTCGATCTTGTAACCCATTCTCCCAGCTGATCTCTCATTTTCTCTTATTCCAGTTACCTTTTATAAAGGGTTATGTGGGGGCGCCTGGGTGGCTCAGTCAGTTAGGCGTCAGACTCTTGGTTTCAGCTCAGGTCATGATTTCAGGGTCGTGAGATTGAGCCCTGCATTGGGCTCCAGGCTCAGCAGGGAGTCTGCTTGGGATTCTCTCTCTCCCTCTGCCCCTCCCCCTGCTCACCCTCTCCTGCTCTCTCTCTCTCTAAAAAAAAATACTAATTAAAATAAAATTAAAAAAACAAAGAATTATGTGTATGTATGGTAAGGAATCTCAATCGCTTTAAGAAAATTCAGTATATAGGGGCGCCTGGGTGGCTCAGTCGTTAAGCGTCTGCCTTCGGCTCAGGTCATGATCCCAGGGTCCTGGGATCGAGCCCCGCATCAGGCTCTCTGCTCAGCGGGAAGCCTGCTTCTCCCTCTCCCACTCCCCCTGCTTGTGTTCCCTCTCTCGCTGTGTCTCTCTCTGTCAAATAAATAAATAAAATAAATAAAATCTAAAAAAAAAATTCAGTATATAAACTCTAAAATATTATATTTATCATATATAATAACATATAAGTAATATATTATATTATTATAACTATAATATGTATAAATATAAAAATATATAACATTATTATATATATGTATTATATTACATTATGTTATATATTTTTTTTTAAAGATTTCATTTATTGAGAGAGCGAGAGGGAGAACAAGCAAGAGGAACAGCAGAGGGAGAGGGAGAAGCCGAGGAAGAGGGAGCAGCAGAGAGAGAGGGAGAAGCAAGGAGCCTGACACGGAGCTTGATCCCAGGACCCTGGGATCATGACCTGAGCTGAAGGCAGACACTCAACTGACTGAGCCCCCCAGGCGCCCCTACGTTATGTTATATTAACCAATGTATCATTTAATTAATTATCTAACCAAAACCAGCTATACACAGTCTTCCCTGGGACGTTTCCTCTCCAGAAGTACTGATCAAGGCATCTGTAGCTTTCTGGAAGGATTTCAGGCTGAGGCCCAGCTGCTCAGGGCTGGCCATGTCCTTCCTTCCCCATGGGTTCAGTCTGGCATGTCACAAGGGTTCAGGGGGTCAGCTACTCTTCTCACCCCTAAGGGAGTCCATACATCTGAGCCCAGGCTCCCAGACTGGACCATACCAGTTACACCAGTTAGACAGACAGACAGACAGGTTTGTTGGGGGGGGAAGGGGTTATGCATGGATATACCTCCCAGAGACAAGTTTGGGGTTTCTCGATGCTGACCTCCCTCTCTCGGACTCCACCCACCTCGGGAGCCCTTCCCCACCCCCAGTTTCTCCAGTTAATTCGAGGGGGAAGCACTTAAGAGAACCCACAATGCTGCCCCACAGAGATGTCGGCCCACAGTGGCCAGAACTTCCAGCGTTTCAAGAGAAGCTGCAAACCTCACTTTCTGTGGGACATCGCATTTTCAAAGGTGGGAGCAAATATTCCTTGGAACAAAACTCGTCCTGCAGGCGTCGGGCCCTCATCTGCTTTGCAGATGGTCCAGCTCACACAACAGAGCACAACAGGACCCGGTGCCTCCCCAGCGGGGGTGGGGCGGGACCCCAGCTCTCAGCTCCCGCCCACCCCCCAAAAGCCTGACTTAAATGTTCTAACTGCCTCTTGGTGTAATTTATTAGAGCATTAACTGAATTGTAAATGTGTCTATTCAAACAGGGGCCTGGCCAGTGAAATTTTAACCAACTACCAGATTTCCAACTGTTTTCCATTGACCCACATATTAAAATAGTAGAAGCCATTGGTCTCCTGAGGTTTCTGGACAACCCTGGATCCAGCGGGAATGACGCTCCAGTTGTGGAATTTCGCTAGGCAACAGGCCCCAAACAGAAAATGTCAGCACTTCTGAGGAATAGTGCAGTGTTTCTGGTACACTCTCTCCCACCGCTTTTCTTTATCCAGTTTCTGTTCTTTTATTTTTACCACTCCTTTTAAGGGTTCGTGCGTGTTTTTATTACTATAAGGAGTACTTACCTCCCTAAAATGACCCTTTCTGACTCACCATACATTGCCTACAATTATCATGCTGGCCCCTTCTCTGGAATAAGGCCCTACTCTGTTGAAAGGCCCACCTTGGAAGGGCAATGAACTTGTGCTTCATCAAGGGGATCTTGCAAGAGAGTATCAAGGCATTGCTCGATGGCTGGACAAGTAGTCAACCCATAGGAAGCCCACCTCATGGGGGAGCAAGGCCTATGTCAAGGTCCAGCCAAGGGTCTTCGAGCCTGGAGAAGGACTCAGGCACCAGCATCACCCAAAGGGAGCCATTGTCCACCCAGGAGAAGCCAGTCCACCACTGGACCCCTTCTGTGCCACGAAGAATATAAACATCTGCTAAATGAATAAAAATTGAGAGAGACCCCTCCTTCATCCAGTTTATTATCCTTCCACTGAGTGTCACAGAGCAGAATGGCTCCCTGGAGACCCAAGAGACGGCTGCATCCCCTCATCTTTTCCTATAAATCTCCACAGAGAACTCACTCTACAGGGATTTAGGTTGGAAAAGGGGACGTGGGGGTAGTTTAGGGAACGTCGTGGGCTGAATGGTGGTCCCCCGAATGATATGTCTGTATCCTAAACCCCAGAAACTCAGAACGTGACTTTATTTGGAAAAAGGTCTTTGCAGATATAATTAAGGATTTTGAGATGAGAACACCTTGGATTACTGGGTGGGCCCTACACAATGAACACGACCTTATAAAGGACTGAAGAGAGAAGACACAGGGAGAGGAGAACATGGACGCAGAGAAGGGACTGATGTGGCCACAAACCAAGAGACACCTGGGACTGGAGCTCCAGAAGCTGCAAGAGGGAAGGGAGGACCCTCCCCAAGAGTCTCTGGAAGGAGCACAGCCCTGCTGACACCTTCGTTTCAGACTTCCGGCGTCCAGAACCATGAGAAAATAAATTTCTGTTGCTTTAGGCCACCAAGTCTGAGGTGATTTGTTACAGCAGCCCCAGGAAAGTATAAGAAGGAGCTGCCCTTAGAAGGGGGCTCACGGGCCCCTTGCCCAGCGAGGATGTGAGGTCACTTGCGGGGCAGACGGTCAGCTGTGGAGACTGGCGATAGCAGGGGTCCCTCACGAACAAGCGGCTGACCTCCAGATCACCCTACACAGGACCTTCCGCCAGCATCCGGAGGCCCCAACTCTACACACGTGCCTGACACAGAGGTCAAAGACCACAGAAAATCAACACATGTAGGGAAAAGGGGAAACAAGAAGGCGAGCAGAGTAAACCTTCAGAGAATCTACAGAGAACAGGAGTTCTCAGAGAACAGGATAAAATAATGGATTCTTAAAACAAGCCTACTACTCAAAAACATTTTTTTAACAGAGTAATAGCGATCACTCGATAGTTAAAAATATGAGGATGAGAACCAAAACACAAGAGTGACAGAAACGAAGTTGAGGGGGCGCCTGGGGGGCTCAGTCGGTGAAGCGTCATGATCTCCAGGGTCCCGGGATCGAGTCCGCTTCTCCCTCTCCCTCTGCCCCTCACGCATATTTTATGATTACACTAAATGATAACACTTACCTGCTTTCCCGTTGAGTTAATTATCCTGAATTCAATTTAAAAGTTAAACATGCACGCCTGCACCCCACAAATAGTTTCCCTCCCCGCTTCTCCCCCTAGAAGGCCCGCACTCCCACTGAAAGGACTCTCACTCTCCTGGGGGCAGCTCTGGACCGAGGCCCCCTGCTCCCCGCTCCCAGCCCCGGTGACCCGGTGACGCGGGGCCACGCAGCCCGCGGACGCCGGACCAGGCAGGACCTGTGAGCCCTGCAGGCAGCTCCCCCACCCTCCCTGCAGGAACCTTCTCGAATGCACCCGCCCAGAGACCCTGCTTGGGGCCCCCCGGGGAGCAGGAGGTCCTGACAGTGGGGAGAGGGGCGCTGTCCCCGGTAGCAGTTTCCCAAGTCACTGCTGCTCACACAGGGGGGCTCCTGCATGGGTCCTGGGGCTCTTCTCTCATTGTCTCCGTTCCTTGGTCTTCTGAACTATTTTCCAGAGGATTCCTTCTACTTCTAAACCTTTTACTGAGGTTTTGCTCTACTTTTGACCCCACAGCACGCCCTTGCTGTGAGTGTTCTGTTCTCATAGCCCTGCGTTCATGTTTCATGGATGCATTACGTCTTCTTTAATTCACTGAAGGTGTTAACGAAGCTGGGTTTGGGTTTGAGTTTTTTCTATCTTTTTCCTTTTTCTTTTGATCTTGATGTTTTGTTTTTTTTTCTTTTATTGTGTCAGCTAGGTCATCTGCAAAGCAGACGTGAAGAGCAGAGTTAGGAGTGAACGACACGGGTTGGTGGCAAAGCCCGTGACGGTTAAAATCCAAGCGGGCGAGCATTTCCTGCTGGCCTCCAGATTCCAAGCTGGGCCTGTAAAGCTCAGGCTTCTTCCTCCTCCTTGAACAGGGTTGTATCACACCCCCCACAGGGCCGGAGAGGCCAGCTGGAGGAGGGGCACCCGTCCAACTGTGGCAGGTAGTGTGGGCGTCTGGGCCCCCTGCTCGCAGCTCATTCCCGCCCCCTGATCCTGCCCCGGCTCCATCCCAGAAGTACCATTTCCGTAGGGGAATGGACTACCCCCAGGCACACCCAGCTTCGTGACTTGGTGGGTGATAAACGGTGATGGGAGATGGACCACCAACTCGTTTAAAGGTCATATTCTCACAATCTTCAAAGGCAGTGCGGATCATGCCACCCCACCCAGCTTCCAGAAAGTGACATTGTTTTCCATTCACTACCTTGTCCGAAGGGGCGTAAGGGGCTTTCCAGGATTTCCACTTGGTCTTCCCATTATGATGGCTCTTACTCGCATTCCAAGGGTCCAGCTCAGGAGTGGCACCTCTGCCAAGTATATCAACCCCAAGGCTGTACTGAATGCAACGCAGCAATAACCAGCCATCTCTGCTGTCCTCATACATACTGTTGCCTCCCTGCTTTCAGTAGACCGATCACACTTGTCAGGGCGTCCGCTTCACTGGGACACTCTTCCAAGTCACCCACCATTAAAATTGTCGGCATCTGGGCCAGCGTCTTGAGCTAGGCGCTATCCTCAGCCCACATACCACTTGGGATGGGATCCCCCTCTCCAACCAGGTTGTGAGCAATCTAGCTCCTACACCTAATTCTCAGGTCCTCTGCAAAGCAGAAGCAAAGACAAACGTGCAAGAGATGTATTGGGCATCACACCTGTGAAAAATAAAATGGGGAGGGGACAGGAAGGGAGAAGAGCCTTCAGACGGTGATGCGTGTCTGGCTCCTTGGACGGAGAGAGAAAGAGGGACCCAGGAGGGGAAGCCCAAGTGGGCTATGCAGCCCTGAGCACAGCTCGGCTGGGCCATTGGGCCATGGGGAGTGCTGATGCAGAGGTCATCCTTAGAGGAGTCCCACACAGGCTGGAAAGGGTGAGCCTCGTACTCCCGATGTTGCCCATCATTGGCCTCTGCTTGCAGCTGGGCAGAGCTGACCTCGACTGGGGGAGTTTCTGGAGGGAGATCAGAGGGCCCCCCCCCCATGGCTGTCGAGTCCCTCTCTGAATGTTCTTTTCTTCTGCATTTTTTTGTGTGTGAGTACTCTGCTTTGCTCTTGTCTTTCAGGCTGCCAGCTCGCCTTCCATGTCTGACGGTTCCCGGCTGTGTGTTCATTGAGGGGCGCAGGGCCGTGACGCTGCCTGGGGCACGGGCTGGCTGCTGGTGGGCCTCTCACTGGGTGATGCCGGGGCCAACGATAACTCGGGACCTCAGGAACAGGGTCCAGGGGAGGGGGCAGTAAAAGTCAGACTGCTAGGTCTTGGCCCTGGGATACCTAGCAGAGGCCATGCCAACGTGAATCCTCCCAGAATAACTTAAATTCCTGAGTGCAGAATCCTTGGTCAGTCGGTAGGGGGTGGGTCAGGTGGTTGAGTCTGTCGGGTAGATGGAGGGGTCCAGGAGAGGAGCAATGCTTAAATGGCAGATACTCTGGGGAAGAGGGGGTCAGGTGGTATATCTCCACTTAGCCCCCTGTTTCAGGTCTGCAGCCTCCCCACAGGCGGCACCCTGAGTCCTGGGCGCCTCCAGGCTCCGCGGGGCTAGCACGCCCTCCCCGGTGCCGCCCCTCTGCGAGTATCCCCGTGAGGACCCTCCACCACCTCTCCAAAGGTGTTGAAATCTCACATCCTGGGAAGGATCCCCTCCCATTCTCTTTCCTTCTATGAGTTTATAAGACCATCTCAAATCCTGTTTTGGAAGAAAGCTATAAAATTTGTATTGCTCAAACTGCAATGGTGAAGCTTACAGATCTTTCTCTCTGGCTGCTTCCCCCCACCGCCCCGACCCTGCTCTTGGCTTCACCCTGAGCACTGCCCCACAGCTGGTCATCTTCCTTCTGACTCGGATATGGGATGGGAGCCTCGTGCACCCTGTTCCACACGCAGTCCTATCCAAAGACATGCTCCACCTGCCAAGACGTTAGCAGAAGCAGCAGAGATGTGCATTGCTGTGTGTCTCAGGATTGCTCGGGAGAGAGCAGTCACAACTCCCGAAGATACCCCTAAAGCAGTCTTCAGCCTGGCTCCTTCTGCAGGTCCATGCTAGGGGGCTCCTGTCCCCCATCCTCTCCATGCAACCCTTCCTCTGCCCAGTCCCCCAGCTTGGGGCTTGCCTCCGCCCGGCCACCACACCCCCACGGCTCCCCAGATCATTCACTAACAAAGTGTAGACTAAAGCAGCGTTGTCCCACTTGTCCCAGAGATGCTGCTTGGCCAGGGTGCCTTGGGGATGCTGGACCTGGCACCACCTGATCCCTGCAGGTCTCCAGCCAGAGACAGCCAGTGAGGCCAAAAATGACCAGTGCCCCGAAGGGAGGGCTGTCCCAGCAGAAGAGGGGGACAGTGTCCAGTGAAGGTCTCAATATCCACCCAGAGTCAGGACCTGGGAGAACAGACCAAAGGGCTGGGGACACTTGCTGCCGTCTCCGTCCCACACATCCCTCCCACCACGGGCCCCATGGTCCCGGCAGAGATAAGAGTCACACATATAAAGTTAAATGCATTCTCCCTCTGACCCTCCTCCCTCTCGTGCTCTCTGTCTCTCATTCTCTCTCGCAAATAAATAAATAAAATCTAAAAAAAATAATAATAATAAAGTTAAATGCATTAGACGAGCAGTGGAAGAGTCTGCATCCTGATACTCGTCTAAATCTCTAGATTTGCATGTAATTACATGCACAATTATACAGCATACGATTCTTTCCATCACACGAAACGTGGCTTCAGTGAACATGTGAACGGCACCATCCGTTCCATAATGAACACACTCAAGATGAAGGTGATTCACAGAACCCTTCTGGCTTGTGTCGGGACCAGCAGTTTCTGGAGCCCCAGTGAGGCGAGGATTTCTCAGCCCCAGGAGACCCAGACCCCTACACGGGGCAGCCCGGTGCCCCCTGGGATGATGTGCCTCTATAGAGGGGCCTCGGGGAGGGGCGTCAGTAACATGAACACCCACAGCTTGACCCACAGGCACTCAGCAGAAAGGAGAGCTGGGGGTGCCCCGTCAGGGGGCCTCTCCCAGGACCTGCCAGCACTGGAGAGATCTAGTGAACAGCAGAAGGGCATATGAGGGCCCCATGACCTGGCTGGGCCTGGGGAGCCCCAGATGTGGCATGGCGGGAACTAGGCAGGGTAGCCCCCGGGTCCCCCTGACTGCCCGGCAAGCAGCTCCCCGCTCCCCAGGCGTCTTGCTGATTCTGACCCTGCCTTACACCTGGACTGTTGCCACCCCTATCCTGGCATTGCAAAGTGGGGGAGCCTCACACAGCCAAGGGCTTGGAAGCAGGGGGAGCCTGCTGTCTCTGGGGTAACGAACAGCTGGGAAGAGCTCGGGGGAAGAGCTCGGGGGGCAGGATGGGTGGATCCTAAGTGGAGCTCCCCAGCACCTGCCTTTGCCAGGACCTCAGCAATGCTGATGGACTGGCTACTGTGTGGATTATGGTTCTTTGGAAAAAATGCATTTTTTCCACATATTAAGCAACACCCAGTCCTGATTCTCCAACTAAGATTTCCACAGATGTTCCTTTGGGCTTGGTTATTACAGTGTTCCAAAGGCAGCTAAAGTGGAGCAAAGGTATTCAGGGGCGCGGGTAGGGAGTCTGATGACCCCACGGAGGAAACACCTGGGTGCAAGCAAAATATGGATCACAGTGAGCCGAGCAGGACAGTGTTCTCTGCTGCAGGAGGACAGGGGAGAGGAAGAAAGAAAGAAAAAGAGAGAAGGAAGAAGAGAGGGAGGGAGAGGAAGGAAGGGGAAGGAAGGAAGGAAGGAAGGAAGGAAGGAAGGAAGGAAGGAAGGAAGGGAGGAAGGGAGGAAGGGAGGGAGGGAGGAAGGGAGGAAGGAGGGAAGGAAGGAAGGGAGGGAGGAGTGAGGAAGAGAGGGAGGAGGGAGGGAGGGAACTTACTTCTGCTAAGGTGTCAATTTGACAGTAAGAAGTGACAGTAAGCAGCACCGAGCAACCTGTTAGTGAACTTCGGAAGGGGACAGGAGTCCGATGTCCTCCAATCAAGGGTCCTTTTTATGTCCCTGCCACAGGACCCTTTTTAAATATTCATACTTTATTCTAACAGGCTCTGTAGGTTCAGTCCTCTCAAGAAGCTGAGGCCAAGAAGAGATTAGATGCGCAGGAGGGTCTTTGGGGGACACCCGAGCAGGACAAAGAGACAGGGGCAGGAGGAGGTAGGGTGAGCCTGCAGACAGGGAGGCTGTCCTAACTCCATGAGAGGAGAAGGGAAGGGAGAGCTTCAGACTCCAGCGCAGCGCCAAGAGAGCTTCAGCCAGGTTGGCAGGAAGTCCTTGTGCCCGAGTGTCCCACTGGAGGGGGTCCCACCGCTCGCGGAATCCAGCCTGCGTCAGAGCCCCACGTGCTCAGTCAGCCCGGGAGCAGCCACGGGAAGTGTGATCTTGCTGAGCGAGAACCCCCATGGCGGGGAGCCTGGCCCCAACTCTTCACACACCAGCAGTGTGTGCGTTGTGTGGTCACATACCACCTGAGAACGTCACCATCCGGAAGGATCTTCTTGATGTCATTTGCTACCTCGTTCCTCCGTGTTCCCCTCCACTGGAGCATCAGCTCCCCGAGGCCGGGAACTCTGCCTGTTGCATCAGCCCCTAGCCCCTGACACACGGCCGGACACCTAGTAGGTGCTCAAATATCTGTGGAAGGGAAGAACGCATGGAGGAAGATCTTGGCTCGACAAGTTATTATATTGCAGCAGAGATTTTTGAAACCAGGGAAGTTTAACTCCCCAAACTAGGATAATAAATACTCAGATTTTTTTTCTTGATTGCTATCACAAAAAAAACACTTATTTGTGTTAAAAGGTAAAATTGCCTTACGTACTCACAAAGTGTGTAGCCATCATAACCCATGGTGCTGGGGACGCTCTCCACGTCATTCTTTTCAGCCGAGGGTTTATGATATGCAAAGCTACATATGGTATTATTTCCATACCTCTATTAGGCTTCCCAAAGGAAAACATTCCTTAATCGGGGAGGGGGAATAAGAGACTTGATATCAAGCCATGCAGGCTGATTTTTGGCTAACGATGCGGAAGTCCTGTAGCTGGAAGCTCAATATACAATGCAC
Organism: Mirounga leonina; assembly: GCF_011800145.1. Lineage (NCBI taxonomy): Eukaryota > Metazoa > Chordata > Mammalia > Carnivora > Phocidae > Mirounga > Mirounga leonina. Next base: position 3,252,321 of record NW_023270377.1, on the reverse strand, counting down.
ATTAATTGCCTCCAGTATCAAGCAGCGCTAGAACCTAAGCATACAGCTGTTTTACCTTATAATGTTATATAAACAGAGCCCTCTGCACATTAGGGCAAAAGATAAACATTTGGAACAGAATAATTAGAAAAACCTGGAACCACCATAATCAGAAACAGCCTCTAAGAGAGCTTAATTTTAAGACAGGGTTATATTATGGGTTTTGCAAAGAGGCTTTATTTCTTAACTAGGGGGGGAAACAATCCAAATGCATGTGCTACTAACTCTAACAAAGTTCAAAGGCTTTTTCATGACACTTCAGTATATTAATCATTCCAGAGGGGACACAGAGTCCTTGTCCATGCAAAGGACATGGGGGAAAATCCAGATCACCCAGCAAGGAGAACAAGGTTATACTTGGAAATGAATGACTTTGAAAACTTGTGTGACACCTTTATTTATTTATTTTTTTTTTAAGATTTTAGGTAATCTTTATACCCACCGTGGGGCTCAAACTCACAACCCCGAGATCAAGAGTCACAGGGTCTACTGACTGAGCCAGCCGACCCCCCTACTTGTATGGCTTTTGATTTCAAAGTGGGAGGTAGAGCAGACCTGGCCTGACCCCCCTGGACCTGGGCAGCCCCCGACAGGCATCTCTGTCCTTCTGTCCTTCTCTCTCCTGCTTTGGTCGACCCTGTAGATGCCTCTCAGGGATTCCGTGGACACTGTGTCCCAGCTCCCTCGGCAAGGGCCCTGGGTGATGGGCAGTGATGTGTGACAGACAAAGTAGCCTTCTGAGACGCACCTGCTAACACACCTGAGCTTCTTCTCTGGTGAGAAACACCCACATCTGCCTAGGCCGGTCAGGCTGTGCTCCCATTCGTCCGCCCTGCTGACCACCTCCAACAACGTTTTAGCCATCATGGCCTGTTGTCCCCATGGCTTCCCAATTGGGAAATGGAAACCAGGAAGGTCAAGAGAGAGGCCTGGAGTCAGCAACCGCTAGGCAGTGTTGAATTCGAGCCCACACCTGGAAGTTCCACAGGACTTGACTTGAATCCACACATCTTGCTTGAGTCTAGACTCGCTTTGAACTGGAGGTGCTGGGACGACCATTCATTGTTTGTGTGTCAGTCGATGAGTCTTGAGCTGTTTGGGCTGGAAGGACACAGAGGTGAATAAACCAGGGATGATCCCAGCCCCGCCAGCCCCAGCATCCCAGGGGGAAGACCGACAGTAAGAGACACAAAGCCCCCGGTCTCATGGAGCTCTGGCTGGCACAGTACCAGAAGGGTGTCCTGCCCCCTCCTCCACCCCTGCTTCTCAGGGGGCAACTCTCTCCTCCCCTAGAGATCCCCAGCTATCTAGCTTTCCCTGTGTGTCTGAGCCTCACTGTCCCCTGGCCATGTGCCCAGGCCAGTGATGAAGCTGACAGGGAGGGACAGCGACAAGGAGGCCAGGCCAGGCCTGGCCCCAGAGCGGGGAGAAGGAAGAGTCCACCCAGCCCCACCCCTGCCTCTGGAGGTTGCCACACTCCTGGGATCCTTCTTGTCCCTGATCTGAGCAGACTTTTCACCATCTAGAAGAGAACACCCAGAAGACAAAGAAAATAAAACTCCCGTTCAGAATGCCAAGATGGGGAAATTTATCTTAGTGCTCAAAAAAATTTTTTTTTTGGAATAGCATGATATGTCTGAGGCCCATCTTTGAGTGGGAAGTTGTATTTATCCAACTGTTCCTTGTTATCTCCCTTCCCACCATGACAGGGTGAGGGCAAGTCTGATCTGGTGGACTCTCAGAGTTCTGGGTGGGAGGGTGGGGCATGGTCAAGGCCTTGATCTTCCTGGGCAGCGCCCCCACCACCCACGCCTGTCTCTCTCTCTCTCTCCCCTCTCTTCCTCCCTCCTCCAGGAGAGTGTTTGCATTTGGTCCCATCCTCCTGTTTTGACCTCAGCCAAGCGACACGTCACACCCGGACATACATGATCCTGGACAAAGACCCCGCGTGGCGGCCTCCGTGGAATCTTGATGTCTCACTCCAGTTTCCCAGCATCCACATCCAGCTGTTGGAGGTTAGTGCTTCTGTCAAAGATTTAAAAACCTTTTTCAGGAAATCTGAGTGTTTCTGGTTTGGCCCAGGCCTTGCTAAAACATCCCACTGGGAGCAGGGAATCAGGCTCGAGATGCTCATGTTCGTAGAAGTCAGCCCGGAAGGAAAGGCGTCCTGGGCTCCTGGTGTCTCGACAGGGTTGAGCCCAGCGTTTCCAGCAACTCCTCTGCCGCTACCCCTTCGTCCATAAATGACCCCAAGTGCCACCGGCCTGGAATAGTCCTCCTGAGAGCCCTCCAGCCGGACGCACCGCCCTGCCTCGTTGTGATGCCATGAGGGCCCGGGTCGTGTCCCACGCACAGCCTGAGTTTGATCGCTCGTTCCTCACGTGTGTGGAGGACCTTCTCGGTGTTGGATACTGCTCTGCAATGCCCCGGAGACAGGGGAGAACAGGCCAGGACCCCAGCCCTCGGGCAGCCTCCGCTCACAGCAGGAGCCAGACCAACGTGATGTTAGCTGTGGCAAAGGGAGGCTGGACCCTGTGGGGACTGGAGGCATGATGTGGAAAGTTCCAGAAGCTGGGGTTGAGAAGGGGAGCCAGGTGTCAGGGGCCCTTGAAGGCCTGGCCGTTACTCTGAGTGAGAGGAGAAGCCTTGAGGCACGAGGGCAGAGGAAGCGCAGGGTCTGGTCCTCCCCAGCACTCATACACGTCCTCCCCTTCCTCGGCCAGGCTGTGGTCCACCCCACCGTGCATGGCGAGGGCAGTGGGAGTCCATAGCAATGAGCATGCGCCACCAGCCAGGCGGCCCCCACCCGTCACATTCACACTGCTCTGGAGGCAGGCAGGACTGACCCCCATCTCTCCCCGTGTGGGGGCCTCTGGTGCTCTAGGGGACCTGCTGCCCACGGCTGCAGCCAGGATCCCCCGGGGTCCGGCTCACACTGTCCTGGGGTCCCTGAGAAGTCCCTGGGCACGTGGGGTGAGCCACGGTGGCGGGGCTCGGCAATCAGGCCAGGACCCCGGGCCAGGCGTGCACCCCTGGTGGCCAGGGAGGGGAGGATGTGGCTCTGGCCACCACATCAGCCAGCGCCAACAAATGTTTCCTTGGCTGCAGAAAGTTCTACGGGACAGGGCCGTGCCCAACGCGCGGGTCTTGGGCCGTCGCTCCGCTGACACTCTCCACAGGAGCCCCTGCTGTGTCCTAAGACCGGTCCTCCAACCAGGCTGTCCTTCATGGACATTCTCTCCCTCTCTGCAGACTGCCTTTTCGTCTTAACGGGGTCTTTCACAGAACAATGTTTTCATTCTGATGAGGTCCAATTCATCAATTTTTTTCCTTTTATGGGATAGGCTGTCTGATGCCAAATCTCAGAGCACTTCACCTGGTCGTAGGTCCCAAAGATTGTCTCCTCTGTTTTTCCTACGAGTCTCGTGGCTTCACATTTTACATTTCAGTGTGGGATCCACTTTGAGTTAAATTCTGTACGAGGTATGAGGATGGCTCAGGGTTCACTTTTGTCCACAGACAGCCGATTGCTCGAGGGCCATCCGTCGGAAAGACAGCCTCCCTCCCTCCGTCGGCTTGGTTTGGCTCTGTCGTCAGAAACCAGCTGGGCATGTGTGGGCTCATGTTCGTGCTCAGCTCATGCAGCTGTTGAGGATCACCTGGAGCGTGGGGCTCAGGGCCGGCGATTGGATGGACACCCCTTAGTCAGCAGGATCACGGAGCAGAGACCGTGTCCCTCCTAGGCCTCGCCTTAGCCCTCAGCAGCCCGAGAGCTGTTTCCCCTTCCAGCCCCACCACGCTGCTGCCAGACACACGGCAGCTCTGCCGGGACACACACACCCCCACACCACCACAGGGGCTCAGCCAAAACTCTGCCCCAACAAGCGTGTCCCGACAGCCTCGCCCCTACCCCACGTGGGACACACGGCAGTTCTGATGACAAAGGCACATGGGGAGGATGCGGAGGGGATGTCCCCGACTTCCTTGTACTGGGGACCAGGCTCAGGCACCCCACTCTGATGTCAAGCTCTAGGGATCCTGACCGCTCTCTTCGGAGCCCACATCCCTGGGTCCCCAAAGAGTCCCTCCCAGCATCCGTCCCTGGAGCGGCCGCATCTCCCTCACTTTTAACTCAGGACCCTTCCCGCTGGAGCTGAGGCCCATTTCCTGTCCAGGGTCCCCCACGCAAATGAACAACAGCTGGGAAACGTCCTTGCTGAGGCTGAGCACACGGCGTCACCCCCACCCCTGAGGGGCTCATTGACTGCCGAATGGGGGCAGGCTCCATCTTCCCCTGAGCGGCCCTGGCCCCCTTGCTGCTCAGCTGAGCCTTTCCAAACTGCCTCATCCTGTGGCCACAAAGGACAACCAGCCTTGCGCAGAGAGAGGGAGGCGGCCCTGCAGGGGAGTCAGCTCAGTCCCTACCTAGGGAGCGCCCACCCCGTGCCAGGCAGGTTCTCTGTGCCCTGCAACAGAAGTAGATGTCTGCAACCTCCTGCATCCTTCCTCTGGCAAGGAAATTTGGCCCCACAGGCGGCCAGGCCACGGTGCAGAGCCTCTGAAAGCAGCTCACGGGAGCTCAGGTAAAGGCTTGGGGAGGTCGGAGCCCACATGCTATGGGGACAGGGGGACAGGAGAGACAGTCATGTTGGCTAGAGGACCAGTGAGGTCCTGGAGAGGGGCTGGAGCCTGAGACTGCTGGGGAGTGTGGTCTCTGATGGAAGGAAGGAGGCATGCAGACTGCAGACTACGGACTACGCAAAGAGAAAGGGTAGGGCCAGGGCTGGGGAGCGGTGGAGGCGGGACACATCGTCCAGGGAAGGACTTATCTGTGGGGTTTGAGGAGCCAGCCCCCACCCCAACTTTTCTTTCTTTGTTTTAAATTTTCTTTATTTATTTGGCAGAGAGAGAGACAGCGAGAGAGAGAACACAAGCAGGGGGAGTGGGAGAGGGAGAAGCAGGCTTCCCGCCGAGCAGGGAGCCCGATGCGGGGCTCGATTCCAGGACCTGGGATCATGACCTGAGCCGAAGGCAGACGCTTAACCGACTGACCCACCCAGGTGCCCCCACCCCAACTTTTCAACCTTCTGATGGTGAGCCTGCTTGTGGCACTAGGGTCCTCGTGCCGAAGGAACAGGCGCGGTGAGACACCCAAGGCTAAATCTGACCCAGTGCCCTGGAGCGCAGTTGCCATCAAAGACGCGGCAGAGTAAGGTCGCTGAGAACACCTTATGATAAACGCAATGGCAACAGGTTACTTAGCAGACAGCAGGTTTTACCTGCACTCTCAGGCTGAACGACCGGGCGTCAGAGGGCTTTCACCCAGCCCCCAAGTCCAGACCTCTGACGTCTGGACTGCTCATTATCTGTCCTCCCCAACCCAGGTGTTTGGGGGGAATGGATGAGAATTCCAGATTTTACTGAAGAGCTGCAAAACTGCCCCTCAGAGAAGCTACCTATGACATCACCAGCAGGAGTGGGAGGGGGGATCCCAGCAGACACCTTGCAAAGTCTCCCCCACTGTACCCAGGGTGAATCCAACTAACATGAGACCCTTCCTCATCCTGACACCTGATGCTGGTCAGGCCGTGGCTGCTGTGAGGTCTTCTGTGGCAGCAAATGCACCCCAGCCAGGTCAACGTCGCTTCCCAATCACAGAAACCCCAGTTCCAATTGACGCAAGCAAAGAGACCCCCTCCCTAGGCGGAAAAGTTCAAGAATAGCAATGGTCTTGGTGACAACTGGATCCAGGACTCAAACAAGGTCATCAGGGCCCTTCCCTGCTCCTCCCAGCCACCTACCACCCAGGGACAGTGACCACCTGCGCTGGGACGGGAGGTCCTCTGTCTCCCAGGGCCACATATCAAGCCTGGGGAAGACTCGGATTGGCCCTGCTCGGGTCACATGCTACGGCCAGGAGGACGGGACAGTCCCGTGGTCCAGCTGGGTGGAAAGTGAGGGATCAGAAAGAGCAGTTCCCCAAGTTCCATGGAAGACAGGACCCACAGAAAGAAGGCAGCCATAAAGCGTAATCTCCACACAGAGGATCATGGAGATCTCTGACATTGACAAGCGTTCCCACAGACATTACCTTGTCCGATTCCCTGTTCCCCACAGGGTACAGGCAGGCCCGATGGCTGCCGAGAAGCTGGCAGCCGCACCCACTGCTCTCCTTCACGACACCATCAGACTGCTACCCAGTAGACACCGTGCCCACCTGCAGCCCTGACTTCCCACCAGGGCCCCCGCTCCCAGCCAAGGGCTCTCTCTGGACACAAGAGCATGCACAGCCCCCTGGGGGTCCAAGAGCAGCCCTCAATCCATGACCGGCAGAAGCAGCAGAAGGAAGTCCTCACCTTCTCGCATCTGGAGGGGGACAATTCTACGTGGTCCCTAGGAGGCCCAGTAGCCCACGGGGATAACCAGGGTGATCACACACCTGTCTCCCTGCCCCACTGCCCTGCCTCCCGGACCACCCCCCAGACAAACGACTTGCGGGCAGCCAAATTCTCAACTCAGGGTCTGCCTGGTAGAACCTCCAACAAGATGCTCTATAAACACTGATAAGCTATTGTTGATAAAGCAGATACAAGAAAATGCTATAAAATAACTAAATTAGGGCGCCTGGGTGGCTCAGTCGTTAAGCGTCTGCCTTTGGCTCAGGTCATGATCCCGGAGTCCCGGGATCGAGTCCCACATCGGGCTCCCTGCTTGGCGGGAAGCCTGCTTCTCCCTCTCCCCCTGCTTGTGTTCCTGCTCTCGCTATCTCTCTCTCTGTCAAATAAATAAAATATTTAAAAAAATAAATAAATAACTAAATTATATACCAATACCCTCCAACCCAGAAGGCAAATAACAGTGCACAGCTCCCCGCCCCACGCCCTCAGAGACAGACATTGCTAATCGACGGAGGCCCCTTTTGGAGGCTGTCCAAGCCCAGCAAGAGAGAGCATCATGATCACTTAGTCATGTCTGCCACTGGTAGAATAAGTGGGGGGCACAGCATGTGCCTTGCTGTTTGCCATCCCTGCTCCAGCCAATTGGCTTGCAGAGCCCATAAACCCACTCAATGAATGTCACTGTCATCATGTCACCAGTTCTCACAATGGCTAATTTTCCTCCCTCCCTCCCCCAACATTGCCAGCCTTGCTAAGAGTCATATGTGCATACCTGATGGATGAATCTGCTGGAAAATGCCCAGGGCTCAGCTTGTCTCGCCATCTGACAAAGGAAACAGAGATGCCGAGCGCAGAGGACAGTTAGCACCCACCTGGGTGAGTGATGCAGCTGAAAATAGGCATGACTCACCCTTGGCAGGGAGGACCAAGCTGCAGTTCCAGCAAGCCCTCCTCTGCCCTAAATGCCACCAAAGGTGTCCAGGGAGCAGAACCGTGCGTCCTGTAGGTATGGCTCTGTGTGTGCATGTCATGCAGCCACACAGCCGCCCAGACCCCGCTCCCGCAAGAGTCACGCGGCTCGAGGAGGGCCTTAGGGCTCCGCTGCTCATGTTACACAGAGCACAGCCAGAACCATCTGGCCAGGCCTGGAGCCCACTCGGAGTCCCTGTATAAACACATCCCGTCACCTAGGAAAACAGAATTACATTTTCCATAGTGAAGAAATAAATCTCTAGGGGGTATTTACGAAAATGTATACTCTGCTAAGGGACAGTGTGTTTTTTGCCAATTAGCTAGAACAGGGTCTTCGCACAGCATAACAAAACAAAAGAGAATGAGGAAAGGAAAGTCCAGTTAGGTCTGCGTTCAAAATAAACAATCTTTACCGTTACAGACAGTCCCTGGTTCATACACGGTCTGAGTTCCAAGACTGTGTTCCCAAGTCAGTCATTTGGAGCTTGACATGTACTTTCCGACAGAAACTATGTCCATTGGTCATAAAGCTAACCCACGGCCGTCTCTTCCTCTGATAGTGATGGAAGTACATTACCACCTTCACATCTTCACTTCCCTGCAGCATTGCCTTTGCATTGCCTCTGGGAGAAGATACATTCTGATGTCCAGAGAGGGTCAGGCAGGGCCAGAACTGGGGAAGGCCCAAGGGGGTATGGGTGGGGCCAGTGAGATCTGGTTGCCATTGGCTTCTGGTGTGAATGCCAGCACCCCTCTCTCAGCCCCAGTCACCTCATCTCTGAACAGTTCCCACCTTACATTGTTGCTGCTGGGACGATGAAGTAGCCCCAAGGATGCAGGGCACAAGTTACAGAGCTTGGCCCCAAACAAGAGCTTGGGGGAGAAGCTGCACTGTTACCTTCATGTGCAAAAGAGAACTTGATTATGAAATCCAAGCATTTTAGGATTTGAGGGAATTCACTAAGTGTTTCCAACAAAGGGCATATCTGTTTTGTCCTAAAATGATCCCCAGGCCTGGCCCATGGCAAGCTCTAACAAGGACTGGGTGGGTGGATGGATGGATGGATGGATGGATGGATGGATGGATGGATGGATGGA
>NW_023270377.1:3177240-3243804 GCF_011800145.1 Mirounga leonina | reverse complement strand
GGATGGATGGATGGATGGATGGATGGATGGATGGATGGATGGATGGACGGACAGATGGATGGGTAGACAGATGGACGGATGGACAAATGGATAGATGATGGATGGATGGATGGATGGATGGATGGATGGATGGATGGATGGATGGATTGGTGGATGGATGAATAGGTAGGTGGAAAAGTGGATGGGTAGGTGGATGGATGAGTAGTTGGGTGGATGGGTGGATGGATGACAAATAGAGGGATGGACTGATGAATGAATGCATAAAGATCAAAACCATTCTTTCTTTTCCTTACCTTGGCCTCTGGCTTGAGTCCAGGGCCCTCCTCTCAGGGACCCAGAGAGCTTCCTCACCCATTCTACCATGCCGAGTGGGGGTATGGAACACACACACGTACACAGGACAGCTATCTACAAAGCAGCATGCTCTCATCAAACACTGAATCTGTCAGCACCTTGCTACTGGATTTTCCAGCCTCCAGAACTATGAGAAATAAATATCTGTCATTTATAAGCCACCCAGACTGGGGTATTTTGTTATGGCAGCTCAAACAGACTAAAACAGGTGTGGACGCTAGGTGGTGTGGCTCACTGGGGCCATCTTCAAGGATTAGCAACCACATTCTTTTTTTTTTTTTTAAGATTTTTTTATTTATTTATTTGACAGAGAGAGAGAGAACACAAGTAGGCAGAGGGAGAGGGAGAAGCAGGCTCCCCGCAGAGCAGGGAGCCCGATGCGGGACTCTATCCCAGGACTTTGGGATCATGACCTGAGCCGAAGGCAGCCGCTTAACCGACTGAGCCACCCAGGCGCCCTAGCAACCACATTCTTTCAAGCCATAGTCCTCAGCAGGTCTAGCTAACATCATTTGCAATTTGTGGTCTCCAAAGTCAGCATGGCAGAGGAAAAGAGAGAAATGGAGAGAGCTAGAGAAAGTACAGTGACTTCTGAATATCTCTGCTCATCGGCCAGAACTAGTCCTATGACCCCACCATGACTGCAAGGAAAGCTCAGGAATGGAGAGGAGTGGGGGACTTTTTCGTCAGCCCCAGTGGCCTCTGCCCCACCAACTACTCCTCTAAGGATGGTCCCTATGTTGGTGAACACAAGCGGACTCCCATTCACTGTGGGTGGGTATGTAAACAGGGATGGCCTCCACTGGAGGGCAGTGCGACCTGCCCAGCTTCCTGCTTGCTCCTGGCTGGGTGTGGAGACCACGGCATGCATGGGCCCTCTGGGCTCTAGGACTCAGTGGGCATGACTAAGCCACAGAAGACGACGGCTGAAGAACATCAGGACAGCAGCCTCCTGTCCTCTTTCCAGAGTATTTTGTGGTGTTGGCCAGAATAAAGAGGAACTCATTCCTCTCGAGGGTGGAGGCCGTTGGTGTGACCCTGTTGGTTCCCACCTAGTTAAGGAGAACACACAGTATCATTGTGGGAGGCAGAACTGGTCACATTGGGCAAGCTGATTTGTATAGCCTTTTCACACACTGTGCCCAATTCAGGGTGTCATATTAGCACAAAGGTGGAGAAACCAGGTAGAAATCCAAGAACAACAAGACCACTTGACCTATAAGTGAAGGTGGAAGGTACTGGGATTAACTCACCAAATGAACAGGAAATGACTCAGCATCAAGTGCCTGTGAGCAGCAAGTCAAGAGTGTGGACATGGGTGTCGAATGGACCTGGCTTGGATCACTGGCTCCATCGTTTACCAGCTGTGGGCATTAGTCATATTACTTAACTTCTCTGAATGTCACGTTCTTCATCTGTAAAGTAGCCAAAGTCATAGTAGCTCCCTCACAGTGTTCTTGTGACCATTAAATTAAATCATGTGTGTGCTGGGCTCATGGTGAGCTCTCAGTAAATGTGGGCAGTGTTCTTGCTATTGATGTTATTATCCCTATTTCCAACTATGTTGGAATAACGTGACAATCTCTACAAGTTTTAAGGTTAACTGAGAGAGGAATCATTAGTAGTCCGTCAGTGACCTTAGTGTGGCAGAGCAAACCCTCCTCGCTCTGCCCCTGTCTACCTCTCCTACATGATCCTACCTCACACCACACACCCCATCCCTGACAAAGGACTTACAGTTTGAACTGGTTAGGGTTCTTCTGGATGAACCTGGATGAACCTAAGCAAACTGAAGCTGCACTGAAATCCAAACACTAGAAAAACAGGACTCAGGAGGGGCAAGAACCAGGCAGTTCTTGGAGAAGGAAGGACTTCAGAGGCCATGCCATGTACTCTGGGTTTCAGTTTCACATGGAAGACAACCTGGCCCATGGGAGAACAAATGTCCTGGGATGGCTAAAGTGTAATTCAGGGAAGCCCTACTGGGGAGCGACTGATGCAGGGTCAGTCTTTCTGGCAATCTGCCTTAGCATAATCCAATCAGCATTGCCTGGAACGAATTGCTTGTGCCACGGAGTGCAAGAGAGGATCCATGTTTTATTTTGTGTTAGGGGAAAAAAACCCTGCTGAGTACACCAAACTCTTGGTTTTATGGGGATTACTACTTTACTTTGAAAGAACCCATTTGAAAGTTTTAAGCAAATAGAGGTGGCGCCTGGATATATAGCAAGTCACAAAGGGGCTTCGTGGATTAATGCTGCTTAAGGATTGTGGCCTGAAATAGGGGGTTATAGAGAGCTCATTATAAATAGAAGTGCTCTAATGAGTCTAGCGTCCTAAATGCAAACTTCAGGGTCGAGACAGGAAATCTAAGTGAGTAAGGTGGGCCAGGTGGGACACAGCAGGGAGCAGAAGGCTCTGGCAGCCTGGAGGGAGCACGATCCAGCTGGGTTCCACTCCATTCACCCACCGCAGTGGGGAAACGCAGGCCCAGCACTGTGAGATCTCCACTTTCAAAGAGAGGTTAGACATTTCGGACTTTTATGAGAATTTTTCAGATTTTTAAATGAGAGTAACTAACTCAAAAGTTGTAAAGCAGGGACACCTGGGTGGCTCAGTCAGTTAAGCATCTGCCTTCGGCTCAGGCCATGATCTCTGGGTCCTGGGATCGAGTCCCGCATCGGGCTCCCCACTCAGTGGGGAGCCTCCTTCTCCCTCTCTCTCTGTCTCCTGCTTCCCCTGCTTGTGCTCTCTCTATCTCTCTGCCAAATAAATAATAAAATCTTAAAAAAAAAAAGTTGTAAAGCAATGGGCGAGCCACACGTAGCCCCTCACAGACTGAAGCCCATCCCTGGGCATGCAGCCTCTGACCCCACTGAAATTCGAGAGACCCGAACTCGTGGGCACCGGGTCACACCGCTCCCCGTTCCTCTCTCAGCGCTGAGAAAGAAAGGGCTGGCTGTGTAAACATGCTCGGGAAGAAATGGTGAACCCAGAAAGCTACCCGCCTCTTCCCCCTGAAAGATGAAAATGGTGCTTAAAGAGGGTACTTTTTTTCAACAATACATAATTATGAAATGTTCAGACACAGAGCAAAGGTGAAAGAATCTCACAAGGAATGTCCTTATCTCTACCACCCACATTCTGCTATTAATCATTCACTGCATTTGCTTCGTCACATACCGATCCATCCATGCATTCCCCAGCCACCATCTACATAGCCTCGTAATGAGGTTCCTGGTAAATTAGCAAGGATGAGGTTTTGGAAGCTGTCCTGGTTCCCTTCAGATTCATACCCCCACTTTTCCTTCCTCTGCTCTGCACTGAAGGGAGGTATAATTCCCAGGCCCCGACGTCTTCTAGCTTGTGGGTGTGGGCACACAGGCAGGAGATAAATTAGGGTGTTTCTACCTCTCTCTCTCTCTCTGTTTGAGGTGGCCCCCAACTTGACTACAAGGAACCTGCTAGTCATCCTTCTGGGGTCTCAGCTCCTAGCTGACATGCCTGAAATGACTCCAGCACCTACCAGGTAGCCCGAGACCCTGGGGTCCAGCAACACCTCCTCCTCCTCCTTTTGTCCCTACAGCCTAGAGGGGAGAGAGACTTTCTTGCTCATGTCTTGACTGCCTTATCATTCTGTATTCCACTTCTTACCTCTTTCCACCACCGTGGAAACACTTCCCTGCTTTGTGTCCTCTATCTGAAATAACAGGCATGGATTCTGTTGTCTTGATTAGATCCCGGCTGAAACAAGTTTGTGACCTCCAGTCTTCTGGGAGGCACAGGCCACGATGCAAGATGCTTGTTGTGGACAACACCTGTAAAGGAAGGAGGGGAGGAAGCTATAGAGGAGGAGACAAACTCAGACCCACCATGATGGAGGCCACCAGCATGGGGGAAGATGGCGGGTCTGCAGGAAGCCCTGGAACCAGCCCTCCAAGGGTCCTGCATGGGGTAGAAGGGGCCAGGCTCTAATCCCCCACTGTGCCCAGAACCTGTCAGGAGCTACTGACAGGAGCAGCCTCAGCCCACACACCAGAATGGGTCCTAAAAATGCAGAAGCCAGAGGCTTCCCCACAAACTCACTCCTCCAGCTTTCCAGCAAGTTCTTCCTTAAAGGGAGAGCCAAGCGGTACACCTCCATATCCACAACAGCAAGCTACTCCTTTGTAAAAATTGTCTAAATTATATCTTAATGTCATCTTGAGGGAACCCCGCTTGACCTGAGAAGTGAACAAGAATGGGTGAAACTCAACCTCCATAAACACTTGAATTTTTTTTAAGATTTTATTTTAAGTAATCTCTACACCCAACATGGGGCTCGAACTCATGACCCTGAGATCAAGAGTTGCATGCTCTACAGACTGAGCCAGCCAGGCATCCCCTCCATGGACACTTTTAAATAGGTGATTAATCACAGGGTCACAGTGGATGGGATGGTTAGGGCCCAGCTGGAATGAGTTAAATGCAGAGAAATGTTTTTAAGAAATAAATCTCATCCAGTTGTCAACTGGAACATAGGAAACTATGCTCTAAAATTGCTATCTAGGGGCGCCTGGGTGGCTCAGTCGGTTAAGCATCCTACTCTTGATTTCGGCTCAGGTCATGACCTCAGGGTTGTGAGATCGAGCCCCATGTTGGGCTCTGTACTGGGTGTGGAGACTGCTTAAGATTCTTTCTCTCCCTCTCCCTTTTCCTCTGCCCCTCCACCCTCTAAGAAATTAGATAAGATAAGATAAGATAAGATAAAATAAACTTCTGTAACCAGCTCTAGCCACTGGCCCAAAAGCCTCCTGCTCACATTTAGGAAAATCTTTTTAATCAGATATAATTTACATCTAATAAAATGTACTCATTTAAATGTACATTTCAATAATCTTTGATAAATGTACACACCTATGTATATGAAGTATGCATCTCGATGAATTACAACAACAGCATACAACCATGTAGCCACCTCCTCAGTGAACACATAGAACATTTCCATTGCCCCCAAAAGGGCCCCTTGTGCCTCTTCTTTTTTTTTTTTAAAGATTTTATTTATTTATTCATGAGAGAGAGAGAGAGAGAGGCAGAGGGAGAAGCGGGCTCCCCGAGGAGAAGGGAGCCCGATGCGGGGCTCGATCCCAGGACTCCGGGATCATGACCTGAGCCGAAGGCAGACGCTTAACTGACTGAGCCACCCAGGCGCCCCCTTGTGCCTCTTCTTAGTCAACCCCTGCCCTCAGCACCAGACAACTACTTGCCTAAACTAAAACCTTTCAAATTTCTGGAAGAAGTACCCAGTGGTGCAGCTGCCGGGCCATATGGTAAGAGCATGTTGGGTCTTCCAGGAAACTGCCATATTCTTCTCCAGAGCGGTGTACCATCTTACATTTCTACCAGCGAGGTTAAGGGACCTAGCTGCTCCTCATCCTTGCCAGCATTTGATGTTATAACAAGTTTTTGTTTTAGCCGTTCTCACAGGCAATGATATCTCATTGCAGGTTTCTGTTGCATTTGCCTCATGACTAAGATGCTAAGCACCTTTTCCTGTGCTCATTTACTGTGTATTCTCTTTGGTGAAATGTCTGTTCATGGGGAACCTGGGTGGCGCAGTCGTTAAGCGTCTGCCTTCGGCTCAGGTCATGATCCCAGGGTCCTGGGATCGAGCCCTACATCGGGCTCCCTGCTCCGAGGGAAGCCTGCTTCTCCCTCTCCTACTCCCCCTGCTTGTGTTTCCTCTCTCGCTGTGTCTCTTGCTGTCAAATAAATAAATAAAATCTTTAAAAAAAAAAAAAAAAAAGAAAGAAATGTCTGTTCATGTACTTAGCCCATTTTCTAATTGGATTGTTTGGAAGTGTTTTTTTTTTAAGATTTTATTTACTTATTTGAGAGAGAGAGAGAGACAGAGAGCACAAGCAGGGTGAGAGGCAGAGGGAGAAGTAGGCTCTCCGCCAAGCAGGAAGCCCAGTACGGGGCTTGATCCCAGGACACCTGAGCTGAAGGCAGATGCTTAATGGACTGAGCCACCCAGGCGCCTGATTATTTGGGTTTTGTTTTGTTTTTATTTTATTTCACTGTTGAGCTTTAAGAGTTCTTTATATACTCTAGATATTAACCCTTTGTTGCAAATATGTCCCCCCAGTGGGTTGCTTTTCTTTTCCTCCTCTTAATAGAATGTTTCACAAGGCAAGAGTTTTTAGTTTTGATATAGTCACATTTATCCCATTTATCCATTTTTTCTTTTTTCTTTTGGTGTCAAGTCAAACGACTAACTCTTCACCTAGCTCTGGTTTAAAATATTTTCTTTTCTTTTCTTTTCTTTTTTCATAAAAATGTAGTGGTTTTATATTTAACATTTAAGTCTGTGATCCATTTTCAGTTGATTTTTATGTAACATATGAGGTTTAGGTTGAGGTTCATCTCTTTGCCCACAGATTCCACTTGTTTTCACACCATTTGTTGAAAAGGTTATCCTTCCTTCATTGGGCTGCTCTCACGCCTTTGGCAAATATCAGTTGGGCATATTTGTGTGGATCTATTTCTGGGTTCCCCATTTTGTTGTATTGATCTATGTGTCTATCCCTCTGCCAATTCCATATAGTCTCAATTACTATAGCTATATAATGACCCTAACATCATAATCCACTCCTTTTGAACAAATTTGAACAAAATTTCTGTTTAACTTATCTTAGATGCTTTGAAGATCCTGCCAGAGAGGGGACACAAGTGAGAGTCAAGTAAGTGCACAGATGGTCCTGAGCCCAGCCACTGCTAGGGGTCCTTGTGCAGAGAGGAGGATGAGAAAGGTTCAGTAGGGATCCCACTTCCCACAGGGTGGTGGTGGGGTAGGGCTTTAGTCACAGGGCAGGAAGTTTGTTGTTTTTTTTTTTTTTAAGATTTTTATTTATTTGACAGAGAAAGACACAGCGAGAGAGGGAACACAAATGGGGAGTGGGAGAGGGAGAAGCAGACTCCCTGCCGAGCAGGGAGCCCGATGCGGGACTCGATCCAGGGACTCCAGGATCATGACCTGAGCCGAAGGCAGTCGCTTAACCAACTGAGCCACCCAGGCGCCCAGGGCAGGAAGTTTTGATAGAGGCCCTGCCAGTGGGCTAGACCAACCCAGGACACATGAAGGAATTGCAGCAGAGGGATATTCAGTGCCACATTTAGGTATACGTGGAGCTGTTACTGGAGGCTACTTACTGGTAACCCCAAGACTCTGCGCCTGAGGCATCTTTCCTGAAAAGAGGAGCTTCAATCAACAGTGGACAGGGAGTTGTTGGATAAAATGTCAGCTTCCTCAGCCCAGGCTGGAATAACTCTGAGACCTGTTCTCCCTTGCCTCCCCAACCCCTAGCAGGCAGAGGCTCCAGTTGCCCGTGGTGGTAACCATCTTGATCATACACTCTTTCACCCCAATTCCTTGTCTTATGTTTCCCACTTCCCTACAGGTGCTTCCTTGGGGTGGCCTCTAAAAATACATTATTTGCATCAAATGTGCTCAGAGTCTGCTTCTAGGGGACATAAACCAAGACAGGGGGCCCAGGGTTGGCTTTGAGCTGGTTGCCCTTGGCCTACAATCTGCACTGGTGCCATATTGCTTTCACTGTATGTTTGGATTCTTATAAACCAGCTGCTCCCTAAAAATTCTGATTCCTGTGTGATGAAGCCACCTGTGTCAGCTGATAGCAACTGTAGCTCAGGCATTTTAACCTGGAGAGTTGGGGAATGCTGTGTTTTGGTCTTGTCTTATAAAAATGAGTAGTGCTGTGGCCTGAATATGTCCCCCCAAAATTCATATGCTGAGTCTAACCCCCCTGCCAGTGTGACTGTATTGGGATATTGGACTTATAGGAAGGTCTATAAATTTTAATGAGGTCATGAGGGTGGGGCTCTGATCTAATAGGATTGGTGTCCCTATAAGAAGGAAAAGAGAGACCACAGATCTCTAACACACACACACACACACACACACACACACACGGAGGTAAGGCCATGTGAGGACACAGCAAGAAGACAAACATCTGCAAGCCAGGAAGGAAGTGCTCTCCGGGAACCAAACTGATGGAGACCTTGGTCTTGGACATCCGACCTCCAAAACTATGAGAAAATAAATTTCTGTTATTTGAGCCACCCAGCCTATGATGTTTTGTTATAGCAGCCCAGGCAGACTAATACAGGTAGTAAATAGAAAGGGAGGGGAGGGAGGTGGGACTAGCTGGCGAGGGAGGAAGAGAGAGAGTAGGTGGGGAGGGAAAGGGGGGAGTGAGGAGGAGGAGGAGGGAGGGAGGGAGGAGGAGAGAGCTAGCTCATACTGGTAAAGAATCTCCTAAACTCAAAACAACTGAGACGGATGGAATTCTTTAGAAAGGCCAAAGCAGGGAGTCAGCTTTGATCAACATTCATAGAACCAAAGGAAAAGAACCAAATTAAACAACACTTTAGAATACTAGAAATGCTTCCCTTTAGATCTAAAAGAAGAGACATGACTATGGAATTCTGCCATCTTTTCTAGGTCTTGTGGAGTAAACTCCTCTCCACAAGTTAGGCTTCTGCTTCTGCTCAGCTTCTGCTCAGCTTCCAGTCACCCTAGTCTGACAGTGGGAGAGGGCAGGTGTGCCCAAACCTGAGCAGTAGTGGAGACGGAGCTGGCTCAGCTGCCCCCTCCGCACTCTGCACTCAACATGCGCAGGGACACACAGATGCATCTGACGAGCTATGGCCTCCTGACTTCGGAAGCTCTCCCAGGAGGAGTGCTTCCCAGGCTGGCAAACATCATTCCAGATTTTACACAGGGGACATTTTGGCAGAACCACTGCTGACTTTAGCATCCAGACGTCTGAAATCGTTCTGCCTGTGAAATCAAGCATAGATGTTATAAAGATTCCAAAGACCATCAAGTTGAAACCAGATACCTAAAGACGTGGCAAGCCATTTAGCAATAGAATATAACATTAAAGTACTAAAGCATGCCACTTAGGTCTGCTCAGGAGAAATCTATGCTTCCAGGTGTCTCAGACGCTAATGGAGACCAGATGGGCAGCCTACAGCCACCCAAGCTCTCACGGTGGGCTGGGAGGGTTGCATAGACTCGCCATGCGTTCCGGGTCAGGGCAGATGGGCACATTGAGCAGATCAGGGGGTGCTGTGGGGCTGGTATTAGGCCTGGGATGTGTGGCCGCTCTTCTTGAGTGTGCATGATCCTGAGTCACCCCACACCCCCGTCCCCTGGGGCCTCCAGGCCTGGAGAGTCAGCCTCAGTAACTGGTTCTGGCCAGTGGAGGGCATCAGAGGACAGCAGGAACCAGTGGTCGTGCTCAGGCACCAGCTGGCCTGGGAGCCTGTCTTTAAAGGACTGAGTGTGCCCAGACTCAGAAGGAAGCTGTCCCAGGAGCCTGGGGAAGCCAGTAGACAGAGGCGGGCAGCCATCAGGCCCCTACAGCATGTGCCTTTTGGGACGCATGGTTCTTTCCTCCATTCCAGGATGAGCCACCAGTTGGCATAGACCTCGGGGTCAGACCTGGGTGCTGCTCTCCCACGTGAACTCCTAAAGGGCGGTGGTCTATTACACGCCAAGGCTGAAGTACCCCCCGGCCTGATGCACGGGGGAGACCCGCACTGAAGGCTCAGCATTGTGGGGCCGGAGTCTGAGCATGTGGCCAGGATGAGGTGCAAAGCCGGGCTCAGATGGTGCCAGGCCATGGAGCTGGGGGACTCGGGGCCCCAGGGAACGGGGAAGGCTAATGGGGAAGAGAAGTGCACATCAGAAGCTCGCTAGCAGAGAGGTGAGGCATTTGGCTGCAGGGATGAGAAAGGCAGCACTGGGAATCTCTAGGGTGTCCCTTCCAGGCCAGGGAGCTGGGACCTGGGTCAGTCTGCCATGGGGGGTTAGAAGGAGGGTCTCCAAGGGCAGAGCATTAGAGAGGCAGACATCTGAGTCCTGGTGCCTGACAGAGCCCAGGGTGACCCCCCCGAGGGCCTGGCCCAATCACCACCAAACTGGGGCTCAGTGGAGAGTTGGTCCCCAGCCATCAACTTCCCAAGGACCACAGCAGGTGGGCCAGTGGCCCGGTGGCCTTTCAGGAGAAGCCTCACAACAGGGAGGCCAGGAGGCCACGCTCGGCTCTGAGACAGAGCTGAGTGGGAGCCCCGGGTCCGCCTGTGCTGTCCGGTGGCCTTTGGAAAGTCACTTACCCCCTCCGACCCTCACCCCCTCTGAGCCTCAGTTTCATGATCCATGAAATGGAGGTGTTTATAGCAGTGCCCACCCCACAGGAGTGCTGTGGGGACCAAATAAGATCATATTAGTGACACTAAGCACAGGGCTGTGCATGGTTTAAAGGCTCAGTAGCTGGGAGCCACTGAGCATCACATGGCTGTCACCTGACGGGCAGCAGGAGCTGGGTCCTGGGCACAGAGGCGGGGCTCCATCCAAGGGCCAGGGCAGCCCCCCACTCTCAGGGCCCCAGGGGAAAACTCTTGGGTTGCTCCTTGCCTCCCTCCCAGCCTGAGGTCATAGTCCCCCACTCCTGAAGACGTGGCCTTTCTCTTAGGCTCGGTGGCGACGCCCAGGACCTACTTACTTATTCACCCCACAAACCTGGGCTGAGCACCAACTCTCTGCAGACAGCATTCTCGACAACCTGGCCCACAGATGGGGTGTGAGACACACAGGGAGGGAAGCCTTTGTCTCTCCACAGGCTGCTCATGCGACCAGGGTGGTCAGGTGGCTGGGATTCGGGCAGCGACATCTCACACCAGCAGTGGCTGCCTCTGAGGGACCCCGAGGATCCAGGGGCAGAAAGGGTTGCCGGGAACTCGGAGGCCCATGAACAGGTGGGGCGATCCTGTGCAGGACCTCCGTTTGGCCCTCTGGAGGCCCTCCCACCCCTCTCCATGTGTCCCGGACTTTGTGTCCCGGACTCTGACCTCTACGGCTCACATCTACTGAGGCCTGCCTTCTGGGGGGCTTCCCCGTGGGCTCAGCCAATAAGAGGCACCAACCAGGACCCGGAGAGCAGGGGAGAGAGGCCACGGTCCTTGTCGCCCTCCCTCCCTGCCTCGTGGCCCTCGCTGGGCACACCCCCCCCCCCCCGTGCTGATGGTGCACCCTCTCTTCCAGCCACTTCCGGGAACCACTCCTTCCTCTGTCCCTCAAGGCCTGGGCAGGCGATGGCTTCCCCTGGGACCAGCTCCGGGAGCAAGTCAGCCTCCCTTGCTGGCTCCCTTAATTCTGCCCACGCCTCACCAGGGGTGTCCGGGGGCAACCCCTCTGGCTGTTTCCTGCCCAGACTTTGGCTGGCAGAGCAAAGGCACTCAGGGAGGCCCATGGGGCGCACAGCCCGGAGCCCCCCTGAGGCCAGGATGAGAGAGTGTGGGCTCTGTTCTCGGGCAGGGAGCCCTGAGGTTACCAAGTCCCACCGGAGGGAGAGCAGACGGAACAAAACCCAGGGCATAGGGGCGGGGGGCCCAGAGCTGCCCCAGCTCAGACTTACCCTGGAGAGTTAGGGTGAGTGACAACTACAAGAGGACACCCACCCACCAGGGAAGCCCCCGCAGGGGGTAGGTGCTGGGTATGAATGGGCAGCAAAAAGGAGCCCTCCCCAGCTTCTCTGCAGATCCCTCATTCAACTGCCTGAAGCCCGGGACACATGCTCCCACAGCCACAGCAGCCCGGCCCCACGCCAGAAACCACACCACCCATGACATGACTAAGCGGCCAACAGAGACAGTCAGTTTCCCATTGTTCCCTGGGAAATGGCAGGCCCAGGTTCCACCCCTTCACGTCCTGAGAATTGAAAGTCCTGTCTGGCCCCTTCTCCCACCCAGGTCCCCGGGGCCACCCACCTGTTGTCCTCTGCCCTCAGCTCTGGCCAGATGGTCTCCCCCCGGGTCTGCCCCATGGAAGGAGGCAGGGGCTGGGCCTCTGCGGGTGGTTCAGGCCTGAAAGGGAGTCGCTGGAGGTTCGGTGTTCCTAGCAGTAGCTGCTAATTGGGGCTGGGAAAGAGGGGGCAGCCCTGAGTGGACAGCCCCAGGCACCTGTGGGTGGGTCCCTAGAGGCCTCTGCAGGCCTTGAGGTCCTGGGGCTGTGAAGGCACTGGGCCAGGGATCTTGACCCTGTAGGTGGGGATGGAGGGAAATCCCAGAACTCCCATTCCGCCCACCCCCCCACCCCCCGTCCCCGCCCTTGAAGGCCCAAGGATTCCCTAAGCTGCCCTCCAGGATCAGGAAGCCCAGTGATGCAATAAGCTGCTGCCAGGCCCAGCAGGTCCTGTGACAGCTCGCTGGGGGGTGACTCCCCAAGGGGCCCAGCACAGGGGGGGCTTGGACCACCAACAAGCCAGACACAGGGAGCAGGAGATGAGATTTCTTTTTAATTTTATATTAAAAATAAAAAACAAACAAAAAAAAAGCATTCAAGTAACTACTATGGGTAAAAACACTGAGTTGCAGGGCCCAGTACTAAATTTCCATAATTTAGGGGCTCCTGGGTGGCTTAGCTGGTTAAGCTTCAGACTCTCAGGTTTCGACTCAGGTCATGATCCCAGGGTCCTGGGACCGAGCCCCACATTGGGCTCCCTGCTCAGCGGAGAGTCTGCTTCTCCCTAGCTCTCTGCCCTCCAGCCCCGCACTGGTGTGCTCTCACACTCTCACTCTCTCTCGAATAAAGAAATAAAATCTTTAAAATAAAATAAAATAAAACAAATTTCTATAACTTATCTACACCTCGGTCTGGTTGGGAGGGAGTAAGAACAGGGTCACCTAATACATCCACTGTTCTGGGCTTTCAGGTCCCCGTCGCCACTGATCCACCATAAAGCATGGTTTGTGATGAGGATCTCCTCGTAAAAGGGCGTGAGGCTGGGGGCGCTGCGTTCCAAGGTGTCAGAAGCCCCTGGGGGTCCACAGAGAAGGACTGGAGAGCAGAAGGCTAACATTTCCTGGTTCCTCTGCGGCTACCGCACTTTTCCAGGGGTGGGGGCCACCAGGGGGCCCACCCCTGTCCCACCCAGGGGGCAGATGTGCGAGGGTGGGGCGCCTGCATGCTTGCGAGGGGCTCAGCCTCCAGCAGAAACCGCATCTCTGCCTTTAATTATGCATTTGAGTTAAACTTGCTGGAAGCTTGTTGTCCACAAATGGAAAGCCTCTGAGGCCCCAGCCAGACCCGGACTGGGGGAGGGGAGGCTAGGGGGAGATGGGTGCAGGGAGAGTCCTGCTAGTGAGAGGATGAGATGCCGCCTCGTCCAAGCTGCACTGGAATCTCGTTCGCTCAGCACCAGGACCTCATCCGAGCTGCACGGGGCCCTCGTCCACACTCCACAGCACTTTGCTGAAGGCTAACCCTTGCCCCTGAGCTCAAACACCAGAGTGCGGGAATGTGTCCCAGTGTTAAATGTGGGGAAGCTGAGGCTGCAAGGGGCAGGTGCCAGGTGGCCCTAGCAGGATGACCGCCCTGGCCCTGTCTGCCCCTTTAGGGCAGGAGATCGGCTACTAAGTGCCCTGGGGTCCACTGGCCAGAGGCCTCTGTCACTCCCTCTCAGTGCAGAGGCGGTCATGGCAGGAAATGGTCCAGTGGCGGGCTTGGGACTGCGCCTCTGCTGTCCCTAAGGCTTTGCCTCGCAGGGCTCCCTGTGTGCCTTCCCACGCTGCCATCCAGGGCAGGACAGCTGGAGGGAGCAGCCACGAGTCCTAGCGCTGTCGAGGATGGGCCCTGGAGGATGCTCCGAGCTCCACCCGTTGCTGTGTCTCCAGCCCCAGCAAAGGTGGACACATGGTCAGAATGCAGGAAGGAGGGCAGAAAGGAGAGGAGGGGAGGGAGGACGTCCCGATGTGATGAGCACTGTCCTGAGGGTTTTTACACAAACCTTTAAAATCCTAGAAAACAAACATAATAAAGACAAAGAAAATATTAGCCACTGATGTTTATTGGGCCAGATGCCAGGAAGGTAGGGTATGTGCGTCCCTGGTCCCCCTCGTTCTTATTGTGCATCTCAGACAAGTGCCCTCCCCGCCATTCAGTCCTCTGGGAAATGGGGACAGCCCTGGTACCCTCCTCGTGGGTGGTGCGGGGAGGACCTGTGACCACGCGGGTAAATCCTGGAGGACAGCACCGGGGCTAAGGGAATGGTCACCAGCATCCTAGCGTAATAGTTGACAATCCACTCCTAGAAAACCTTCCCAGATCACACAGCCAGTGGTGACATCCTGGCCTCCTGATTCTGACTCTCCGTGTTTTATAAGCCAATGATCTGGGACCCAGATAAAAAGAAAACCCTGCTGAAGCACTTTTGTGACACTAATGTCTGAAGCCTATTTATGACAGCTTCTCTCAGTTGTCAGATAATTCCAACATCAGGTTCATCTAAGCACTGGCATCCATGCCCTGTCTCTGCCCCATGCCGGCGGTTTTCCCGGATCTTGGTATGATAGGGATTTTGTGCTGTATCCTGGACATTTGGGTTATAATGTTAACAGACGTGATCCCAACGAAATCCATTTTAGCCCATAATCACCTACTTTGGTTGAGGCAAGCACAGCCTAGTTCTCTGAGCCCATGTCATGTCATTCAGGTGTTCTTCATTCTCCCAGGGTTGCTGGGGCTGCTACTCTGTCCCTGCTTTTATCGGCTGCAGGGGCAGAAGGCACTGCCCTGAGCCACCTGTTTCACTGGGTGAACTGCTGCAGGAAGGGGCAGAAGCCACTGGGCCCAGGCCTCCTAATGCCACTGGATGGAGGGCAGGGAGGCACACAGCTTTGTGGCCCCTGCTGCCATGGGTAGCATCTGTGGCAAGTGGGCCCGCCGGGGGCCTGGTCGTGGAGGGGCTGGGACAGTCGCTGCTCACAGCTCAGACTGCCTGCTGGGGCCAGGTTGTTGAGCAAGGCTGGGACTGTTCACGGAGTTTCCGTTGGGTTCCCCTTTCCCAGGGTCTTGGCCGGAGAAACTGGGCTTTTTGAGGTTTTCTTTTAAGCTCTGCCTGTGGGAGGTTCTGACCGCAGGTCTTTCTGGGACCCAGATAAAAAGAAAACCCAGGGAGCATCATTCCTCCAGCCCTGAGATCTCCAGCCCCTTCCACCCTCTTCCACCCAATGCTCAGAGTCCTTTGATCATTGTCAGTTGAATAATTTCCAAGGAATTAGGTTATTTTTAGAATAGGGGAGCAGGGGAAAGAGAGTCCAGCATCTTTTTCCAGAATCAAAATCCTAAGTCCTTTATAATCGCACATTCCAACCCTGTCTCTCACCAACTCCCGCTAAGTGACCCAAAATATATATATATATATAATCTAACCTAGTTCCACCAGGCGGGTTGGTCTCCTCAGAGGATGGTTCCATATAAAGGGCTCATCACCAGTCAGATAGGCAGCAAAAGATGAAGTTAGGTCAGCCTTGGGGAGAGGAAGCCGTGCAGCTGGACCACGGTGCAGACACCCAGGTGACCCGGGACAGAGGCTGACCTCCACAGGATGAGTCCCTGAGGCTGACTGCACAGGCGTGCTTCTATGGCTCAGCGTCTCTGCTATGGTAGATGGCCTCTGGTGGGCATTAACCTGAGATACTGATTCACACACGGTCCCTGCCCCCATCTTGGGTCGTGGGAGAGAGAACCATGCCTCCTTGTCTCCAGTCTTCCCATCTTATTTCCTCTGGTTCCCTCTGGTCCCCTGACCAACCAGAGAGGCTTGCATCATTGCCTGGGCCTGCTTCAGAAGAGCATCCTCCCATGCTCTGAGCCCGACTCAAACCTGTCAGCCTTCCAACTCGCTTGCTAACGAGATTAGAGCCCTATTCACAAGGGAGGCTTAGGCTGCCTTCAAGGTCCAGAGATTCATCGAGGGCTGGTGGCTCGGTGTCTGTCATAGGGGCCACAAAGTAAATAACTTGCCTTTACCCTAGAAGGCATATCCCAGCCTACTCTAGATCGTTGGACCCCTAAAAGTCTCCCCAAAGTTGTATACCCCTGAGTCTCGTAGGATTTGCTTCCAGCTTCTGATCCTCAAGTCTTTGCTGGGCAGCCAGCGTCCTTGCCACTTCTAACGTGCCGGGTCTAATCAGAGAAATATCAATATGTTGGACCGGGACGCTCAGGGTTCCTGAGGATTATATTAAGACCGATCAAAGAGTTAGGATAGCCCTGAGACAGCAGTGGGGGTGTACTGCTTCCTTCCCACTTAAAAGCTAACTGCTCCGATCCTCTTTCCTGATGAGGGTGTGGAGGCTCCCTGATGAGCATCAGCTCAGAGCCTATATCCATCATCCCCTTCCACAGGTCAAGAGTTTGCCTTCGCCCAGTACACAAGTTACTCTGGTAAACAGCCGTAGGCCCCTTGGGGGACAGGAATGTGGAATATTTATGGTGTATATCGTAGTGACACTGTAAGGTCTGTCCTCCAGGGGACTGGCTTCTCCTTTAGTCAGTGGGCTCTGGGTCTGAAAACTAGTTTAGATCTGGACACTGGGTGGGGCGGGGGGTTGGGATTTTTCACTGCAGCATCTGCTATCAGCCTTCTGTTCACCAGTTCCTGAATTCTTCTGCATATACCAATCAAGCAATGTCCTGGTTGGATGCTCGTCTTTTGAGTCCCATGGAATACCATGGTCTATTAGCCAGCCCCACTGATACCAATGGGCCAATGGGCCATGGTCGCTTTTCCGGACTTGCTGCCATTATGGCAACTTTGCCCACCTTGCCTCTGATAGCTGAGCACCTCCACCTAAACTCTATTTGACGATCCCAACATCCCCTTTGACACTAGGGCGTGGAGTTCCATAGCATAAGCTACGGTCAACATAACAGCACTGAGATACACATGCACTCCTCATCGTTGTGTTCCTTGCTACCTTGATGAGGGGAGTGTCCTCTGGACCCTCCCAGGGAACACAGTCAAGTGGTAGAGCCTTCAGCCTCACATGGTAAGTCCACTGGCACATCCCGACTTCCCGACTGTCCGCTCTTTCTCAACACTAACGAGGCAACCACAGAACCCTCACCTCGCTTACACGGGCCCAAGCTTTGCAGAGCCACTTCGGCGGTGTATTTGGGTAACTCCCAAGTATGCTTGCCGGGAGGTCAGATCCTAGGACATGGCTAAGCTCTCCCACATCAGTAAACTCAATTCATTATCTTCAAGGTCCGCGCCCACACATTTCCCCTGTTGCTCGGCGACATGTACAAGCCAGGACCTGCGCTCACGTCCATGAAGACGCCATTTATGCCCAGAGCAGGAATTTTATTTTCCCACTTGGGCTTTGCTGAGACCCAGCCCTAGTCACTGGTCTAAAGGAAAGAAGGATAGGTGGGGTGAGGTCTTGAGAACAAGCATCCTATTGCAGACAGCTAGCTCAAGGGACGTGTCCACACAGTGTCCAGGCATCAGCACTGAGGCGGAAAAGGGGAGAGCCGCTTCTTCATGCCCAGAGTGTTCTGGAGAATCTGGGTGTTCAGGCTCAGACTCATCCACCCACATGTCCCCATCCCAGGTCACAGGATGCCACCACTGCCCTACCAAGGCCCTGGCTACAGCACAGAAAACCTATCCAGGGTTTTCCCTTTGTAGCTCTGACTCACATTTGCCAGCTGTCAATACGAGATGACCGGTTAAACTTGAATTACAGAAAAACAACGAATGTTTTAGTAAAAGTAAGTATGCCTCATGAAATACTTAGAACATACTTATACTTGAAAAAAAGACTGTTCACAGTTAACCTACAATTAAAATTTAACGAGGCAGCCCATATTTTATCTGGAAAACCTACACTGGCATCCTCAACGATTAAATGCTGGGTCTGATGATCAGCACAGTCTGCCCTAAGGTGTCAAGAGATAGGGATCTCTTTAAACACCGCCTGGAGGCCTTGTGGCCGCCACAGCCCGCCCTGGGAGACACCTGCCCCTGCCATTCTAGTTCCCAAGTGTGCGTTAGGTTGTTATTACAGTTTTTAAATGACTTAGGATACCTGAAAATTCTAATCAGTGTCTCCAGAACCCCAAAATACATTTATGAAACTACTTTCAAAACTGGTGAGCTATCTCAGGCTCCTGGGCCGGTGGGATCTGGGCCAGTTTGGAAGGTTAACTTGGGAGGGGTGGAGGACAGGAGGGAAGGACAGAAGCAGATGGACATCAAGTTTCCACCCTGGACCGAAGGCCTCTCTGTGCTCCCCAAAACAAGCGTGCCTTGGGGAGCAGGAGCTGTGGGAGAGGGGGCTGAGCATTTGAACTGGGTTTGGGGAGCAGTGGCTAGTTAACATGAAGACTGGGGTGAGTATGGGGATAGGGGAAGGGCAGGGCGAGGGTCAGCGGGCGCAGGGTGGACCACAGGGTGGAGAGGGGACAGGGCGAGGCGCGGCTGGAATCTTGCTCCTGGTGCTGGGTTGGTTTCCTGTTGACACTGACCTCCGAGCCCTTGCTGGCATCAGGATGTCCTGAGAGGGTCCGGGTGGAAGCAGCCCAAGTGAGCGAGCGTGTGACAGGTTTCCTTAGCAGCACTGCAAACGTTCAGGAACATTCGGACCGGAGCGGAAGGTGATATGTGAAGTGCAGCTTACGCTGTCGAAACTGAAGCGAGGTCACTGTGCGAGGCGTGGACATGAAGAAGGGGTGGGGAGGGTCGTTACCGCGGTGCCTGGTGTAACCGCGGTGACGTGGGAGCAGGGGTGACGACCACGGTCCGCGCTCCGGGGCCAGCCGCTGCTCAGCCCTGCGCTGGCTGGTGGCCTCCACGGGGCCTGTGGCTCGGAGCTTCTGGGTCTGCCCCTCCCAGGCTCCTGCCTCTGGCTGAGCCCCCGATGGGCGAGGCCCCTCCTGCCGTGCTGGGCGCTGCGGGGGCCGTGGCTCAGAGACACCCTCGCCTGGGCTGAGGCCTGATGGCCCCGCTCTACCCCCGCTAGCCCCGCGGCCTCGGGCGGGTGTCTCCGCTTCCTCACCGCAGCCCCGGTGACACCGTGTGGGCCAGGCGCCCAACACAAGCGCTGCTGACACCATCAGGCACCCACAGTGCCCGCTCAGCACCCAGTAGGTCTTCAGTGAGGACCCGCTCTCCTCCCTTCACAGCGGGGTCTGCTGAGAGTAGAGCCGAAAACCTTATGGCCTGCATTCTTTCCCTTCGGCTCACACCATTTCTGCTCGATTCCCGAATCCTCGGGAGTAAAAGCCCCTAATTAAGCGAATGGAGGGAAAGGCAAGTGCTCATTGGCCCCTGCCTCACATGATCTGAAGCTTCCAGAACCCTGGAAGTGCTTTGACGGTCTTCGAGTCACGGGCTTCATTCCTCAGGAGATTTCGCTCTCTTCTGGCTGGGCTTCTCTGGCTGATTAGAGCTTCTTCTCAGCGATATCAAAATCGAATTCCTTATGTGTTCGGATGAGGAAAAGCACGTTGCCAAAATGAATTTGCAGACCCTATGTTTCCGAGCACTCGAGCCCAGGGTAGGAACAGGCAAATGAAGTTCGGTCAGGCTTTGAGTAGAAGGAAACCGTCTTTTGCCCTCAAGCACGTTCTTCCTGGGGAGGGAAAGCCAGGATGACCTCAGACCAACTCAAGAGAGGAGGAGTCTGAGCTGAGTCGGGGGCCAGGGTCTCACAACACAGTAAGGGCCGGTGGGCGGCAGGAGCAAGAGGAAAAGGATGGCAGAAGCTTCCGGCCTCGGTGAGGGCAATGAGCCCTGTATGGGCCTCTTCCCAGCAGACCCGTTTCCCCAGGAGGGTGCCAGGAGCACTGGGTGCTGGGGGCAGAGCTGTTTGGAAAATGACCATCAGTCAAAGTTAAAATCAAGGGCATCATCATTTGCAACGACATGGATGGAGCTAGAAAGTGTTGTGCTAAGTAAAATAAGTCAATCAGAGAAAGACAAATACCATATGACCTCATTCATATGTGGAATTTAAGAAACAAAACAAATCAGCAAAGGGGGAAAAAAAAGGGAGAGACAAACCAAGAAACAGACTCTCAACTCTAGAGAACGCACTGATCATTACCAGAGGGGAGGGGGGAACCAGGTGATGGGGATGAAGGGGTGCACCTGTTGTGATGAGCTCCACGTGCTATATGGAAGTGCTGACTCCCTATATTGTACACCCGAAACTAATATTACACTGCAGGTTAACTAACTGGAATTTAAATTAAAACTTCTTTAAAAAATCAAGGGCAGGGGCGCCTGGGTGGCTCAGTCAGTTAAGCATCTGCCTTCGGCTCAGGTCATGATCCCGGGATCCTGGGATCGAGCCCCGCATCAGGCTCCCTGCTCACCAGGGGAGTCCGCTTCTCCCTCTCCCTCTGCCCCTCCCCACCCCCACCCGCTCATGCTCACTCACTCTCAATAAATAAATACAATCTTTTAAAAATAAAAATTTTAAAAATAAATAAAAAATCAAGGGCATCATCAAAACACATGATCAACATTATCAAACAGTGTTTATTCAACAAATAGTTATCAAAGGCCTACTATGTACCAAGCACCGTGTAAGGCAGCAGGCACGCCAGAGTTCATGAACATCACAGTCCTAGCACTCCCAGAGCTTAGAGCAGGGGAGCAAAGATGTGAACCAGGTCACCACATACATGGCAGGTAAATTATGGGAGTGGTTCTGCAGGAACGTGCAGGGAATGACAGAGTCTGATGGTGGGGAGGGCTGGATGCTCAGAAAATGCTTTTCTAAGGGAGGACTGTTGAACTAAGAACCAAAAAGGGAGGAGGACCAGAGCAGGGGAAAGGAGAGGGCGCCATCTGAGGAGGCTAGAGCTCAGGTAGCAAGGGTGTGGGTGGGGGGATGGCTGGGAGACAGCAGACAGGTGCTTTCCAGTGGTCCTGACCTCACGAGAAACACAGCTCAGGGTCAGTGTGTGTCCCCCAAGGTGTGGGGGACAGTCATAGGGCCCCATGCCCTGAAGAGATGGCTGAAGCAGGGTCAGGTGACACCTCCTCAAAGGCCCTGTGATTCCCTGCCCAGTCCCACAACCACAGAGCCAGAAGAATGCTTCCAAAAATGGGATTTTCCCCAACTTTCCAGATTCATAAAAGAAAAAAAATGTCATTCAATATCTGATGTAAACATATTTTCTTGTAACGTACAGGTAGTTTGCTGGACATGGCTGGGGCTTGGGGCAGTATTTTGCATGTATTCAATTTCCTGTATGTTCACCTCAAAAAAATCCAGATGCCCCTGTTAGCCCAATGCCAAACTGGCCCAGAGGAATCAAAACGGGAGAATGAGGGATGGATTTTAACAGCCGCCTACAGTGACCTAGAGGACTCAGGAGGGGACTGTGGGGCAGGGACAGCAGGCCTTTCAGCACAAATCCTGGGCTCAGCCATCCCGTGGAGACTGAGGACACCCCCTGGTGGGCCAGGGACCTCCTTTCCCCTCGGGTCCCCAGCTATAAGCAGAGATCAGGCTAAGTCCAAGCCCAGCCCTCAGTGAAACTTGCCTGCACACTAGTCCTGGAGATGGGGGCCTCCCAAAAGGTGAAATTCAAGATCC
The DNA here is from genome assembly GCF_011800145.1 of Mirounga leonina. Taxonomy (NCBI): domain Eukaryota; kingdom Metazoa; phylum Chordata; class Mammalia; order Carnivora; family Phocidae; genus Mirounga; species Mirounga leonina. Next base: position 3,221,985 of record NW_023270377.1, on the reverse strand, counting down.
TCCTCTAAAGGCCATCTTCCATGCTGAGCTTCCTGCTGGAATGACCAAGACAATGATCCTTCCCTCCTTGTCCTCTCTGCCCCTAAATCCCAGCAAAGGCAGGGTCTCCAGGCAGCCACCATGAAGACAAGGAGATGGGGAGGAGCCCTCTACTGCCCTCTGGTGTCCACCCATCAACCAGATTTCGGGCAAGTCCATGATGGCTTAGTGAGCAGCTTACTGCTAGAGAGGCAAGCTGACCCTGGTACACCACCTCTTCTCTGGGTATCAGTTTCCTCATCAGTTAAGAGACAGAAAACACTAATTCAAAAAGATATATCCACCCCTAAGTTTACTGCAGCATTATTAACAATAGCCAAGATATGGAAGCAACAGTGTCCCTCAATAGATGGATATGAATGAAAAAGATGTATACACATACAATGAACCATTACTCATCCATAAAAAAGAATGAGAACTTGCTATTTGTGACAACATGGGTGGGCCTAGAGAGTATTATGCTAAGTGAAATATGTCAGGTAGAGAAAGACAAACACCATATGATTTCAACTATATGTAGACTCTAAAAAACAAAACAAATGAGGGGCGCCTGGGTGGCTCAGTCGTTAAGCGTCTGCCTTCGGCTCAGGTCATAATCCCGGGGTCCCAGGATCAGGCCCCGCATCGGGCTCCCTGCTCAGCGGGAAGCCTGCTTCTCCCTCTCCCACTCCGCCCCTGCTTGTGTTCCCTCTCTCACTGTCACGCTGTATCAAATAAATAAAATCTTAAAAAAAAAAATGAAAAACAAAACAGAAAGAAACTCATAAATACAGAGAACAAACTGGTTGATGCCAGAGAGGAGGGGACAGGGAGATGGGCAAACAGGTGAAGGCGATGAAGAGGTACAAACTTCCAGTTATAAAATAAATAAGTCGTGGAGATGAAGAGTACAGCATGGGGGATATAACAGTATTACAGCAATGTTGTATGGGGACAGATGATAACTATACTTATCCTGGTGAGTGGAGCATAATGTATAGAATTGTCGAATCACTAGGTTGTACGCCTGAAACTGATATAACATTGTATGTTAACTGCTCTTCGATCACTCAATCAAGAGACAGGACTGAGCCACAGTGTTGAGAAAGACAACACCAGCCCCTAAGCAAGTGAACAAGGAAGGATAGTCACAGGGGCGGGGGCTAACTGTCAGGGAGCCAGAGGGTACCACCAAGGGGTCACTGGGAGCCCCAAGAAGCTGGGGAGCAGATGGGGTGGGCAGAATCCCAAAGGTGAGGACCAGGCAAGGCAGGAATGTCAGGGGAAGGAGAAGCAAGCACACCCCGAGATCCTAGCCAGGAGCCATCAAGTACCACTGCTAACCTCTCCCTCCTCTCTTCCCTGTCCCCTCCCAGTTTCCCCTAAATAGCTAATGTAGGAAATCAGGATATTCTAAACTGGATCCTTTGCAATAAAGGATATTATTGAGATGACTGGCAAAATTTGAAAGGGTTCTCTTGATTAGAGACAGCAACATATCACGATTTTGATGGTTAGACCATAGTTTTGTAGAAGATTGCCCTTGTTTGTGTAAAATACACACTAAAGAAAAATCATGTCAAAAGCTTACAAATGGAGGGGAGGATATCTTTGTGTAATACTTGTAAATTTCTGTAATTTTGAGATTATTTCAACAAAAATGTTTTAATTCTAGAATTTCCTCGTAAAAATTGCATATTCTTTCACTCAGCAATTCAGTTTTAGCATTTTATTCCATAAATATATTGATATAAGTATATATGTACAATGATAGGTATGTTCATACAATAAAATTTTTGTATCACATATATGTCAAGAAACTAAGTATTGTCCATAATATCAATGACAGAAATTTTTAAAATAGCAAAAAAATCAAAAGTTAACTGTCCATCCATAGAAAACTGTAAAATAATTGTGATAAACTCATGCAATGGATACTCTGCAACCATTAAAAAGAATGAATTGGGTCTATAATAATAGCAGTTAGCATTTAGCAAATACCACATAGCAGGTTTCATCCAAGAGCTTTATGTATATGGATTCAGAACAATCTAGGATGTAGATTCTATTGCTATCCCTACCATGTACAGGGAGCAGTGAGCCCCGGGGGGAGGGGGGAAGGTAACACGCCCAGGGTTAACACAGCTAGACGGTAATACATCCAGCTGGGAGTCCAGCTCTTGCAGCTGGATCCACAGTCCATGTACTTATCCACACCCACAATAATTCCGGAACAAGGCCCAAGACACCATTAGCAATGATTGCCTTTGGGGAGAGGGGTTGGGAGCAGGAACAAGAGCGAGTTTGACTTTTCATTTTATACTGTTAATATTCTTTACCATATATCTTTATCATGTATCACTTTTGTACATTTTTTAAAACCCAGTCATTTAAGTAGATAAACACTGAAGTATAAAAAAAAAAAAAAAAAAAAAAAAAAACTTCCACTCTGCCCTTAAGGAACTTACAGTCCTGATGCCAACTTTTAACAGGTTCATTGATTTTTACAAGCAATAGTAAAATGTATGGTAAGAAAATGAAAAACATAGGAACGGGCTCATATGGGCTGTGGAAACTCGGCTTTAAGTTGCAACTGTTTACACACACACACACACACACACACACACCAGTTGAAGATGCCTGGTGAGAGTTCCTATCCTAACGCAGCCCAAGGGCCTGAAACACCCAAACTCACTTGCAGTGCTTCCTGGGCAGGTCAGGTAAACACGAACTACAGTAGCATTTTGTGGCTTTTGAAGACTCCTTACGTATTATCCAATGTGACATCACAATGATCCTCATAAGGCTTAATTCCCTCGTCTGTGGTAGGTGTTCTCCTAACAGCACCGATTATGTGTTTATTAATCGTCCTATCCCCATTTCGTAGCTATGGAAACTGAGTTGCAAAGGCAGCTCCCGCGGCGGGGGCGGTGGACCTTCCGTTTCATCATTTTTGATAAGCGAGAGGGAGGCGGGGGGAGCGCTCTGAGACGCCCAACTCCGCAAAAGAGAGGGGAGATGGTGGTGCCCTTGCTGTCCCCGGGAATTCCGAAGCACGGGCGGCCGGGCTGGTGGCGGCGCTTGGGCCGTCTGGGTCTGAAGCGTCCCTGGGCGCCGAGTCCGGGCGGGAGGGTGCGGGCAGCTGGGAGCAGGGTCGCCCCGACCGCGTCCTCCGACGCCGCCCCGTCTGCTCTGCGCGCCCCGTGCGCGGACTCCGCCGAGACCTGCAGGCCGGTCCTCGGTAGGCAAGGCCTCGGCGCCCTCCCCGCGCGGGCTCCCGGCGCTGCGGGCTCCCCGGCCCAGCCGCGACCCGACGCCGGGCAGGATGGAGGGCTGCCAGAGGCACGGGCCCTGCGCGACGAAGCCGGGGACCCCAAGTCCCACTTACCAGAGGGCATTGCCACTCATGAGCCGGTGGCTTTGGGTAGAGCTCTCTCCCGAGCCTCGGTTTCCCCGTCGGTAAAGCCGGAGCAAACCGCGTTCCCCCGCGGGGTTGGGTGGGAACAGAAACACGGCCGGCGCGCTCCCAGGGCGCGTTCGGGCCAGCGGGTCCCCTGGCGCCGAGGGCGGGGCCGCGGCAGCCGCAGAGCCCGACGAAGTCGCCGCAACTCCCGGGGTGGGCTCAAGCCCCCTCCCCGCCGCCACCCTCCTCCCGGCGGTCGGCTTGCGGCGCGCACTCCGGCGCGCTCCCGGCACCCGCGCCCCGCGCCCCGCGCCCTACGCGCGGCACCCGGAGGCGCTCCCGGAGCGGGGCGGGACGGGCAGGGGCGGGGCTCGGCCCACGTGACCCGGCCGGCCGCCCCCGGACCTAGCCCGCGCCCCGCCAGCCCGCAGGCCCGGTGCCCCGCGCCCCGCCTGGCCCCCCTGCGCCCTACGTGGCCCGTGCGCCCCGCGCCCCGCCTGGCCTGCCCCGGCCGTCCTGCCTCGGCCCAGTGCGCCCGGGCCCGACGCCCTGCCTGCTCGCCTTCCTTTCCGTCGCAGGACCAGAGAGAGCGGCCCCGGGGGCAGCACCCGGGCCTGCCCGCCCCTAGAAAGGAGCCGGTGAGTGTGCAGCCAGAAGGGGGAATGGCGAGGCCAGTGTGGCGCCCTGGACTGGGGACCCAGGCAGAGGGGGGGTCCGTGGTGATGTGTGCAGCTCCACCCGGGTGAAAATGCCCCCGGCGGCTCCCAGGCCTTGGGCCAGGCTGTTGAGGAGGGCGCTCGCTTTCCACCAAACCCAGGCCTCAGGGATACGCCGATCCGAGCCTGGGTTCTCAGGGAGCCCATTTTGGGCAAAACAGTGGTTTCACTCAGAGCCTCCTGCGCGTCCGAGTGCAGACAGGGCTGAGGCTTCGGTCACCCCAGGAGTCTCAAGGCTGGACTCCCAGGGGCCCAAGGCCTTCTAAGAGTCTTCCACCTCCACTGCGGTGCCACTTGGAGGGGACAGGGCCCCGATGATGTTTTGCCACGGGAGGAGGGTCCTGACCTTCCTCGGGGCTTCCCAAAGCCCCAGCTTTATTAGAATCATCTTTTGTTTACATACAGCACTCCCTCCTTCCGCCTCCCCCCATCCACCTAGTTCTAGAGATGTGGGACCGGTTGGTGGGTGATGGGCATGGCATAGTGGACACGGGTCCCAGGTCCTGGCCTGAGCTAAACCTCCCTTACAAATCCCCTCAAGTTTCTGAGGCTTAGAAACCTGTGTTCTACTAACCTTAGCCCAGTATTGAAAATTCCATTTTCAGTTGGGTTGGGGCTTTCACATTTTCTTTTTTTATGTGGTGTGTTTTTTAAAATCTTATTTACGTATTTCTTTCTGAGAGGTTGGAATGGTAATGGGGGAGGTGAGGCCCCCACTAGCCCATCATGTGCCGAGGCAGGCACTGGCCGTGGCTGTGAAGCCCACAGAAAGGGCGAGGGCTTGCAGGCCATGGGTAGCTGACCAGTGACACTGCCATTCCGATCCAGCTCCTTCACCTCTTTGCTGGACGTCCCTGCCTCCGCCTCATTGTTGGGCCACTCTGCGGACCCTAGCAAGGCTACAGCTTTCCTGGGCAAGAGCCCCATCCCCTCCCAAATCTCCAGGACCTCCCCATATCCAAAAAATGGGCACAGTGGTAAGTGCTCTGGAGGATTGACGGAGGACAGTTCTAGGAACAGGGAGGAGAAGTCAGTGGGTTTTATTGATTAAGGCATTAGAGACTGAAACATGAAAACCAGCTGAGTGGGTCTGGTGGGGGGCTTGGGGTGGTAAAGAGGTTTCAGAGCCCTGAAGGCTAACGGGAAAGGTGACTTCGGTGCCCTTGGATGACAAGGTGGTGCCTGCTCGTGTGTGTGCCGGCTTACGTGGTTGGGTCAGCCTCTGGGGCTGACTGTCTTGTTTGTTTGAGAAGCAACCTCTGGAGGAAGAGCCCCTCCAGCCCGTCCTGTAGGCTCCCCTTTTTAACACCCCGGCATCGTGCAGGGCTGGAGAGGGCTAGAGAGCTCACGAAGCCCAACCCTGTCTGGGACACAGATGGGAAAGCTGAGACCCAGAGAGGCGGGGAAGCTGTCCTAGGTCACAGGGCCAGCTGGTGCCTGAACCGGGATGGGACGCCAGCTCCTGACTCTTGGCCCTGTCCTCATCCTGCAGCCTCACCCCAGGACCCGCTCTTGCTGTGGACCCTGGGGCTGAGGCCTTAGCTGCACATGCAGAAACTATGTCCTTGTAGAGAAGAGCATCACCAGTGACCGCCCGGAGACCTGAGAGAGCAGAGAGATTGGGTGGGGGGGCGCGGGGGCAAGCTACAGAGTGCCCACCCACTTGCCCACCCGGTGCGGTTGCTGCTAGAGCAACAAGGGTACCTGGAGCACCTCGAGCAGGGGTCCGGGGAAGCTTCTGGGTGGAAACGCTCTCATTTTGCCGCTGACAAGGGCTGGGGCTTTGGTCGCTCCTAATGAGCAGCAAGCCTTGGCCACAGAAATAGCCACACTGGCCAGCGCGGAGGGTGGTGTTCGAGAAACAGCCACCAGGGTTAATACAGAGCACTCCCCAGGTGGCACATCCGCCTTCCCCCAGGAACGTGCCCGCACCTCTATCAGCAAGAGCACCTATCAGCCTCGACTCTGAGTCAGAGAGCAATTCCTGCCTCCTTTGTGAGTTGGGCATTTCATGAGAAACTTTGACTTGCTTCCCAGTTTTATTTGCTCAGGCGGGTGACCACTCGTAATCACCATTGTTCCAAGGCTCAGAGGGCAGCTGACCCAGGAGGTTGGTTGAGCCAAGTGTCATGTAGGAGGAGCCTCCGCCCACACTTCCCTTGAACTTGGCCAGACTATGAACTCAGTTCTTTAACAGATAAACACAACACACCATCGAAATTCAGTGGTCTGCATCTGGGATATCCATTTTATAAAACCCATTCCACTGTCTTTGCAACTTGTTAATCTCCATGTCATCCTTGCTTTTCTCCATTACAGCTACGAAACAATCAGGGAGGGCTAACCGTCTCAGAGATTAAAAATGTGATTAAATCTGAGCAGTGGAACGGGCGAAATTGAAAGCATTTCACGCAGGAACCTCATGACTTGGAGCCTGGTGGAGACAGACCTCCCCCCCACACACGCCCTGGGAGGTTCCCCCACGCGGGGGCAGGAACAGAAGCATGCTCCCCCGCGACTGTCGAGGGTGGAGGGGTTCCAGGGGCGAACCGGGGTCTCGGGGAGCAAACACAGTGTGTAGTGATGGGAGACGGATAATTGGCTGAAGGGCTGTCCACTCCAGGAGCCCACGTGGGTCACACAGTGCGGCCGTACCTGGCAGACGGGCCCCCATCAGCATACCAGCCCGAGGCAAGCCAGAGGGGTGCCAGAAAAGCCTCCCCAAGATGCCAGTGACTTTTGCAGGTCAAAAGTATTCTCCATTCAATTTAAGGTTACTTTCCAAAGATAGTTTTCAAAAAGCACTAAAAGCGTCTGCATGTCCTTAATTCACTAAGTGGGAAGATTCAGTCACAGTAGATAAAGACCCGGGTCTTGGGCCATTGTCTCTCAACCCCTGGCTGTGCTGGGAACCTCGCTCCCCCCGCCCCAACCCCGCAGCATGGCAGAGCTTCCTACAGGCGACTCTGAACTTTGGAATCCCTCTTCCTTCCCTCCTCTCCCTCTACCCCCGAAGTTGGGTCGGAGCTAAACATAAACACTAGAGTAAAATTTTCAGGTGACGTTGAACTGCTTGGTTTGGCTGTGTCGGATGCCTCTTTTTCACCATCTAGATCATGTCGGTTCTGGCTTTATTAAACAGAGCATAGCGAACCTAGGTTCACTTTCCGTAATAACTCAGCGTCATGATCAGAACTTCCAAGAGGGAGCTAAGCCACGGAGCCACAGTTTCTGTAGAAGCAAGTGGGGCCGCCTGCCGCCCTCGGCCTGCTGGTCTCCCCTGTTCACATCTCAGCCTATTTCTGAGGGGCTCACCCCCTCCTGGCAGGCACCCGCTCGCCAGAGGTGCCCAGACCCTCCAGGTCCAGCATGCATCTTGTCCCCGGGGCCTTGGTGGTCTTTGCTGTCCAAGCTGGGAAACCAAGCAGCCCTCCTTATGAGCAAGAAGCTTCCAAGAGAAGGAACAGTCTGGAAGAGGGCCCCAGGGCAGAGGGGAGACACACACATGTCCTCAGCCTCGGGGGGCAGTTCTGATGGCTAGCAGCCTTCCCATCCATCACTTACCAGCCTCTAGGCTCTCATGGGAAAGAGTATACTAGTTTCCTTTTGTTTGGCTTCTCTCGCAGCCATCCCTCACCATCTAAGATTCTTAAAGGAAGCCTGGAATTGTGTCTCTTTGGAGAGGAGACGGCGCTAACTAGTCAGCTGATGCTCACAGATCTTTCATCTGCTCTGAAAAGAGAACTTTAATGAATGTGCTTCTTAGGATACAATCTTTTTTTCAAAAATGGTTTAAGAAAAATGAATAAACCCCAGTGATCCATCAAAAAAGGACTTTTTCTTTTTAAAAACCAGAAATCATATATTCTAGGAGAACGGCAACAGTGAATGCCGTTTTAACACTTTCCTGTCCAAAATCTAAATTCAGCTGTCAATGAAAATAGTTTGAATGACTCTGGCACGTCAAGGCAACTTCGGAATGCATCGTTCACGGTCAGCATCGTGCTTGAAGGGGGAAATACTGCGGGTGTGGTGCAAAAAGTATTAAGAAATTTTTCACTGATTTAAGGCAGAAGTCAGGGAATACTTTTGTTGAGGGCCACGGGAACTCTGAGGAAGTTTTCATTGTAGATGGTATGTGGATGCTGCCCTGAAAAGGTCACTTGTCATAATTGACCCCTTGTGAAACAAATCAGAGTCCATCCCCAGCACAGAGCAAGTTTTGTTGACTTGTCTGTGACGAACGCTTGAATGGTCAGCAGAACTGGAAGAGAGTTGCTCCCCAGAACTCAGAAGCAAAATCAGGTCTTTCATGGGCTTGAAGAATTCCCAGGGAGTGCAGAAAGATGGGACCCCTGCTCTGAAGTTCCTGAGAAACGGATTTCAGTCCTCCGTGAAGACTTGTCGAAGGCACACAGCAGTTCTCAAACTCTGTTGTCCACGGCACAACGGTCACCCAAACCGCATCTTCGCCTGAGCCTTGGTGCCCAGAGGAGAGCTGGTGTGGGTGTGGCCGCCTCGCCCTCGGGCCAAGGGGCGCCCATGTGCAGCTCATAGGGGACCAGAGCACTGGGAGCGCGGAACAGTACCTGCTGTGTACTGGGAAAACACAAAGTCTCTGTCCCTCCTGGAGCTTGACAGGGACGGATGTGGCCACAGCAGTCACACCAGAAGGGGCAAAGAAATGTTCAAAGGACGGGCATGGTGGGGTGGAGGGGTGAGCAGGGTGGTCCCCTCTGGGCAGCACCCCCGGCCCCGTGCGCTCGAATCCCCGGGCGAAGTCCTCCCTCGTGTGATGATGCCTCTGTGTTGTACCCAGAGTAATGGCAGCCTCGGCATCTGTGAGTCCCGTGTACCTGCTCTGTGGGAAGAGCCAGCAGGAGGGCCGGTCCGTCCTCATCCTCTGCTCAGCCAAGCCCTTCTCTGTCCCTGTCCTGCTTCACTAGAGCTTTGCTGCTCACAGGGGTCCCGGGACCAGCAACATCGGCCTACTCCAGTGTGAACATGACCCCCTGGGAATCTCGTTGAAATACGAATTCTGAATCAGGAGGTCTGGGGCAGGGCCTGAGAATCTGCATTTGTAGCAAGCTCCCAGGAAACGCTGCTGGTCCATGAGGCACACTTGTTTTGTTTTGTTTTTAAGATTTTATTTATTTGAGAGAGAGAGAGCGAGCACAAGCAGGGGGAGCAGTAGAGGGAGAGGGAGAAGCAGGCCACCCGCTGAGCAGGGATCCAGACACGGGGCTCGATCCCAGGACCCCAGGACCATGACCTGAGCTGAAGGCAGACGCTTCACCAACTGAGCGACCCGGGCAAACCAAATAGCATGCAAGGTTCTAAGGTTCTGCTTATCTTGGCTTTTGGCATTTGGACTTTCCTTCCTCTGTCCTTTTAACATGGACTGGGATCCGGTTTAATGTCTACAAATAGGGCATAAAATCACCTGAAGTCTGCCTTCCTGGCCAGCAGGTTACCTAGAAACAGGGCGTCACACAATGCCGCCGTGTTAAGCAGTTGAATGAAGTCAGGATCTTGGAGGAGGGTGAGGCCCGGGCGTCGGGGCGACCAATGTGCGCCCGGGCTTCAGCGCTCCCACAGCCGACCTCCCTCGGGTAAACCGAGCTCCCGCCGACCGTGCTGCCCCCAGGCTTGGTAGCCGCTCCCTCATCTGCCGGCACTTCGGCCCCACCGTGGGAAGAATGCGCACGCCCCCCTTACCCCCCACAGACATAGTGACCTCACAGGCGTCACATTGGGGCCACCGCTCAGCAGGCCAGGGTGTGTACCCGCGACTCCACAGCTTGACCAGGAATTTGGGCAGAAGTTGCCTCTTTTCGGCGGTGTTGCTTCCACCAGGGGTTCTAAGGCAAAAAGCCCATGGATGGAGCACATCTCCAGCATTTCCCCAGCATTTCTGGGGTTCCCACTGCAGAGCACGACCCTGGGATGGGGGAATGCAGCGCGCCCCTAGACACTGACATCGCCAGCGTTCTCTCACGGTGGAGGGACAGCGGCCCCGTGGCTCAGTGTGTGAGTCCCAGGGGTGCAGGAATTCCACATATAAACCTGACACGTTTCAGCCACACAAATCTGCCTGTTTTAGTAAAGCCTTCCGCCCAGGTCCAGACAAACGGCCCGGGATCTCGGTACATTCTGTTTTGCCTCTTACTTTATGGCTTAGGTGCTGTCCACAGGCTCACGGGGTGACCACCGGTGATCCTGTCTTTTCCAGGTGTGATCCTGACAAGCAGAGATGGGGAGAAAACTGGATCTGTCCAAGCTCACGGACGAAGAGGCCAAGCACGTCTGGGAAGTGGTTCAGCGGGACTTTGATCTGAGAAGGAAGGAAGAGGAAAGACTGGAGTAAGTGTGGGGGGCCGAGCCCGCCACTCCGGTGTCCTCTGCAGGGGCCTCGCGGGGCGCCCAGGGCGGGCAGACAACGGGAAGCATGGGTGCAGGACACCGGATGGGAAGCCGGCTGCTGGGAAACGTCCCGCTTTCTGGGCTCGGCTTCCTCCTAATTAACATGAGGGGACCTGACTTTCCAGCCTGCATTCAGGTGTCCCCTGAATAGTTTCATTTCCTCTTGACCCAGCTTCAGGGTCACGTTGTCTCCTGAACCAGGTGATGCTTTGGCCACGACATGGCGAGCTAGAGGTGATGAAATAGGGAAACACCCAGAATGTCGGGATGGAGGGGTTTTAGGATCGAGGCTGGCTCTGTCTTTCCAGCGTGTTGAATGGTACCCATCCTCGAATGGGCAGCCATGGATGGAGTCAGCACCCACCGCCATTATTTACCCCCTTCACCTGTAACGCTTAGCTGGGCACCGTGCTCCTTTCTGACCCTTTCTTGGTGTCCGTGGCAGCTGGTAGACCTATTGAGAAGGAGACCCTCGAGCAGATTCATGGAGGAGGGGGGCAGGCACTCCAGGTGGAAGCAGAGAGGAGGTAGGAGAGGAGTGGGGTGCCAGCCGTGTGGGGCCTCTATGGGACTCAGACCTTCGGAGTCCCAGCCGCCATCAAGCAGGGGAACAGTGAGACCTGGCTGCTGCCCTGCAAGCCGTGGGCTCCGAGAAACGGTCAGCTGTACTTAGAGGATGGAGCCAGCAAGTCTGCCCACGACCCGTCGTGCGAGTACCACGGGCGACTCCAGGGTCGGGGCCTGAGTAGCTGGGAGGATGGGTTGTCTCTGCCTCCGCTGGGGAAGGCGAGGTGGAGCAGATTTGGGGGAACCAGGAAAGGCTTCAGACAGGTTGCGGTTAGGTTGCCTGTGGGACATCAGGGGGACAAATGAACACGCATGTGCTGCCGGGAGCTCAGAAGGGAGTGTGGAGTTGTCACCAATAGATGGTATTTGTGAGTTTCCTGGGGCAGGTGTACTATAATCACTGGGCGTTCAGCGGCTTACGATGCGTACATGTCTCATGGTTCTGGAGGTAGAAGTCTTCAGATCAAGGTGTCAGCAGGCCTGAGTTCCTTCTAGAAGCTCCAGGGACGAATCTGTCCGTGCCTTCCCCAGCTGCCAGAGGCGCCCACACTCCCTGGCACCCGGCCCTGCCTCTGTCCTCAGGGCGGCCAGCCTGGCATCCAGCCCTCACTCCGCTTTCGTTCTCCTTCTCCCTCTGCCCCTTGTAAGGACCTGTGTTGACACTGGGCCCGCCCAGATAGTCCAGGGTGACCTCCCGCCTGAGGATCCTCAACTTAATCACATCTGCAGGGGCCCCTATGCCAGGTGAGGTGACATATTTACAGGTCCCGGGAACCAGGAACATAGGACAGTTCTCACGTGGGAGGAGTGTTGTTCGACTGACCCCAGTGTGTCGTCACCAGGCAGGAGGAGACCCCTGCAGGAGGGAGTCCAGAGAGAGAAAGACAGGGCCCCCAAGGAGACAGAGAAGGACCAGCTGTGCGGGGAGCTCTGGGTCCCAACACAGAGCAAAGTCCATAACAATGGATAAGCCACTAAGAGAAACAGGCGTGGTTCTGGCGGGCAACCCCGGTGTCAGCAGGGAGGGGTCCGAGTCGGTGTCGCCAAGGCCTCCCGCTGCCCCCTGCCCCACCCCCACCCCCGCCTTTCTGCCGTGGGCTCCTGGTCACCCCCTGGGTTTGGTCATGAGGCCGCTTCCACCCTGCTGGCCTCTGGGGACTGCCAGCCCCTAAGGCGCCCCCTCGAGACCTCACACTGGAGCCCACAGGAGGCCTTGATCTGACCCGACCTCCAGGTCCCAAGTGGGGGCCAGAGCTGCCCGCCCTGTGCTCCGTCCCTTCTCCCTCTGCTTCTGATGACCCACTTCCCCACATGCTGAAGCCCCTCCCTCTCTTTCCTTTCTTCCTGTGAACCCTCCAGTGCCCTCTCACTCTTACTCACAGCAGCTCCCCTGCCCTGGCTGTGGCCGCCGGGCCCTGCAGAGGGCCACGAGCTGTGCCAGCAAAGCCAGCCTGGCCTTCCCGCTTGGCAGCACCCCCTTCCCCTCGGATGGACCAGACCCTGCCTCCAGGCAACCCAGCGGTTGTCGACTTTTATTTTAAGTATATATAGAAACACAGATAAATGGGAAGGAGGGGAACCCAGCTCTCAGGGAGCAGACGGAGGACCACCTGGGCCAGGTCCCAAGAGGCAACCTCTTTCCCAGAGCCCCTTGAGCTGGGCTGTTCCACCTTCATCTAGACAGCTGAAGCGGTCTCGCAGAAATCCCTGTGTTTCTTGCGTGAAGGTAAGTCATATTCCTTGGGTCATTTCACATTGCCAAGAGGAGACAGGCCCAGCTGATCTCTCGACGCTGTTGGAAACGGAAGGCTCCTACAAGGATGCGGACCATGACTCCCCCGGTCCTGCGTGCAGCCTGTGGCCCAGGCCAGGCCCCCGGGGCCAGTAATGGTCAGGGTGCCCCCCTCATTCAGCAGCGTCTGATGCTGTCTGCTCAGAAAGGGCCAGTCGTGGAAGTGGGAGGTGGGGTGTGGGGGGATTGGCCCGCTCTGCCGTGTCTACTGGGCCTGCCATGTGCTTGGGGTGGGCTTGTTGAATACCCGCTCTCAGACCGGAGGAGGCTGTCTGGGGGGGTGTCAATGCCGAGCAGTGCTGTGAGCTGCAGAGAGGCCATGGCGGGGAAAGTCTGTGTCACATGAACATTGAGCCAAGCACAGTGAAGCCCACTGGCCTTACCGTGCAAACAGGGCTCTAGCAGGTGATACGTTTGGGATGTAAAGAGTCATTCTGGGAGGGAGGTGGAAGGGAAGGGCTTTTACAGTTCTTATCATTTTTGATGGTTTCGTCTCTTGTTCACTGTGCTGTTAGTTAAATATGCAGCAAAAACTAAAGCCGCCCCTGACTGTGAGGAACCTTTTCTGCAGTGTCCCCCCGACCCTGGGCCGCCGCAGGACCCGGGCATGTGGTCCCGAGGCACAAGGGTGGGCGTGATGAGCGCCAGGAGGTCAGGACACGTGGGTTCAAGTCCAGCCCAGACAGGCAGCTTTGCCGAGAAAGGGCACGGCTGCAACCAGCCTAAAGATAAGGACTCTGGGTTCTTGACACCGGACTTGGTTGACAGAGCAGCTAACTCGAGTTCTCTGCTCCGTGAACCAGTCACGGGCCAAGTGGAGAAATCGGTCATCCAGAGACCACGAGCTGGGTAGCCATGTGACAAACCGAGCAGCTCAGGAATCGCTCCAATGGGTTTCTGATGTCTTGGCCATCCTCCAAAAGGGACGCTAAATGGAAGGCTCGGCTCAAGGAACCTACCACAGTCACTGATGGAACTGAGTGAACAGGGAAGAAATTGTGAAACCAAGAAAGACGTTCACTAAATGGAAAGAACTTTCCTATCCTGAATATGCATCAGGTGGACGCTGTGTCTGGGCCTGATTCGCCAGGAGCAAATTTTTTTTTTTTTTAAGATTTTATTTATTTATTCATGAGAGACAGAGAGAGAGAGAGAGAAGCAGAGGGAGAAGCAGGCTCCCAAGGAGCAGGGAGCCCGATGCGGGACTCGATCCCAGGACTCCGGGATCATGACCTGAGCCGGAGGCAGACGCTTAACCGTCTGAGCCACCCAGGCGCCCCCGCCAGGAGCAAATTTGCCAAGGGGCAGTTTGCTAAACAACCAGCTCACCGAACATACCAATTGGAAAACAGACAACAACGATATTTCTTTTAATATTTACAAGTTAACAGAAATGCATATTAGGTGGATTTCTCCCCAGACGTGGAAGTGCCAATCCGCTGTAAAGGATGTAGGGACAGGGCCTGGGTAAAGACTCCAGCACCTGTTCCCAAGCCGTAGAAGCAACACATCTTTGGGTCTCCTCTGTCAAAGCACATGACAAATGAGCTGGCCCAGATCCCTGATATTTGGGAGGATAGGCAACACAGATGCCTTCCCTCCAAATCGACTGGAAGGAGTTTTCCTAGGTTCTAACTCATGAGTGGCAGGCACCACATAGAGAGCATCCTGAATGGGGGGCTTTCCTTGCAGACTGTTTCGGGAAATGGACGAGAAGGAAGGGGGAGGCCATGCCGTCTTTGATGTAGCCCCAGGCACATAGAAATCTCTCCCTGCAGTTGGCGTGTGGGACCAGGGACTTGGGAGTGGGGTGTTTACCGTACAGTGTGTCTTGTTATTCCTGGCTTCCTCCCATCAGGATGTGATGCTGCACTCCAAAGAATCAAAAATTCAAAGATATACAAAATTAGGATGTTAAAAACCTTGGCATCAGTAAGTGCTTTAGGATAGATTTAACTTACTACCTGTTTCCTACCATCGAGTCCTGAGCAGTGGGCTATATAATGAGGACGTGTGTCTAGCTGTGGATGAACTTCGAGCCTTAAAGTCGGGCAGACCCTTGTGTGAGAGCATGGTCCTCTTTATGCCCAGTCTGCTACCTGGTGCAGGGCCTGGGCTGTGAGCCATCCCGGGTTCTAGGGAGACAAAACATAGGATTATCTTGGGACGCCTGGGTGGCTCGGTCGGTTAAGCATCTGCCTTTGGCTCAGGTCATGATCCCAGTGTCCTGGGATCTGCCTGTATCCGCTCCCTGCTCAGCGGGGAGCCTGCTTCTCCCTCTGCCCCTCCCCCCCTCCGCTCTTGTGCTCTTGCTCTCACTCTCTCTCAAATAAATAAATAAAATCTTTAAAAAATGTAGGATTATCTCAGTGACACAGAAGAGTGTTTGGTGGCATGATGAGAGGATATTCTGATCCAGCAAGGATCTTAAGAGTGAAGAACTAGAAAGACCCTAATGTCCAAAATTACAAGCTTTTGCTAAATAACCAACTTGAACCATGAATTCAACAATGGGTCACCTGGCGCCCATTAAAAATAAAGCTGTAGCAATAAATCTTCATGACCAGTTCATAAGGTATTAAGTGGAAAAGCAGATTGTGAAAATGTATGGGTTTATGACGTTTCACTTTTTAAAAATGCAGAGAAAGGTCTAATAATAACAGAGGCTCTGTGCTCCCTGAGCTTTTTCTTGCTCTGCTCCCCTGCACTCACGTCTGGGTGTCTAGCCCCTTCTGTTCCTTTTGCTGATCCTCCTGGACCCCCCGGTATTCACGTTCGGAGGGTCCAGGGCCCCCACCTCAGCTCTGCTCTGTGCACGCTCACTCCCTGAGGGATGCGCACCAGCATCGTGGCACTGATGCTCCCTAGACCCGCGCTGCCCAGTGGAACGAGGAACTAAACTACGTCTGCTCCCCAGGGTGTAGCCAGTAGCCACCTGCACCTGTTGAGCCCTTGAAATGTGCCTGACGCCACTGGGGAACCAACTTTGTCTTTTTTTTCCTCATTGTAACTAACTTAAGTAGCCCCATGTGCCTCGTGGCTGCCATATTGGACGGCGCGGGTCTAGACAGCAGGTGCCAGTGTGTGCCCTCAGCCAAGAACTGTCCCCAGAACCTGCGAGGCAGGTAGACAGATGGCTGCGGAGCACGTCGGCCAGGGGTCTAACCAGTAACTCTAAGATAGCACGTCTAAGACAGGTCTGGATTCCCCCAAGGCCCCCGCTTCCCCATCTTGGAATCAGCCTGGCTGCTGAGGTCAAGTGCTCAGGAATCACAGTCATTTCCACTCCTTCCCTGTCATCCTACATTTCATGCCTCAACAAACCCTATTGGCTCAGCCCTCAAAATAAATCCCGGCTGTGCCTGGCCGGCCACACAGAGCCACCCCGCTTCATGCCACACCATCTCTCTGCTGGACATCTCCCCTCCACCCTCCCTGCCCTGTTGTCTTTCTCCCCGTGGCCCCCAGGAGTCGCCTTTCCCCCAGGTTTCCCTATTGCACCCTCCTTCACATCACTCGTATCCCTTCTCAGACATCACCTCCTCAGAGAAGCCTCCGCAGATTGCCCTTTCTAAAATAGCCACCACCGTCCCAACACTACTTCCTTCTGCTTATCCCTCCGCAGCACTCAGGGCTCATCTAATATATGAGTCATGTACTTGTTGAGTAGGATCTGTCTCCCCACCCATGTCTAAGCCCAGTGAGGGCTCAGTTTTGTCACTAGCGCCCAGAACAGTGCCTGGCCACGGAAAGACAAACGGCTGTCTTTCGATGTGCACTTGGGGCTTTGTGTTAGATCATTTACTCCCTAGACAAGCTTGCCACGTGGCTGCTCTTCTTATCCACAATTGCAGGAGAGGCCGCTGAGGATGGGCCAGGCTCCCCGGCTGTGAAGAATGTCCAGAAATGAATGGTTAACTGTGGGACTGTGTGGGGGAGGGGAGATCTTGCCGCGCGTCGGTTTGTCCTATCGCTCCTCTCTCTGTTCAACATTCATCCTCGTTACTCGGCTATTAAGGAGTCTTCACTACAGAAAAGATAGGCGTGATTTTTTAATGCCACATAAGTAAAGACTAGCACCCAAGGAAGCCTCCTGGAAGGGAACATGGAGAGAATGACCCAGCTCTTTAACTCCCCCCGTCTGGGGAAGAGCCGGGGCTGCAGACACCTGCATCCTCGACCCGACGGCCACGCGCAGCAGAGAGAGAGGCGAGCCTCCACCTGGCGTTCCGGAGGCCGTACGTACTCACTGCGGTTTGCGGGCTGCCTCCTGGGCTCCAATGAGGTCCCGAGTTTGCAGGCTGCTGAGCTGCACCCCCATCTACGGAGGTGGCCTCTCAACTGCATCCGTGCTGGGAAGGATTGAGTAACCCCAAAGCACGGGGGGGCGAGAGAGCTCAGGCAGTGACTCATGCCCCTGGGCGAGGACAGAGCTTACCTAAATACAACACCCTGTTTTCAAGGGCACAGCCTGAAAATCAAATATTAGCCCTGCGAGCCTTCCCCAGAAGGGCAAACAGGTGGACCTGTGGATTCGCAATCTCTACAAACAGATCGGGGTTCCTGAAATGCTCTCTGAAAGCTCTCCCAGCGTGAGACATGGGCAAACGAGGCGGGCATTAGGAATACTGCTACCAAGGGATGTGAGGTCCCCCTAGCTGGGGGGGGCCACGTGGGGGCTGGAGGGTAGGCTCAGCCGAGAGTGCCCCCGGGGCTCCCAGGACAGCAGGGGCCTCTGGCTCTCACAGCAGCAAACTGCTCAGACCTGTCCTGTTTGTCGTCCTGTGGTCAGTCTCCTCCAAGTACTTCACAAAATGTTAGCAAGTTTCTGTTTCCCATCATTATCCTTCCTGGTATTTATTCATATAGTCAGGACTTTGGATGCACATACTTGCTCTTCACCTCTCCTTACGCCACGCTGTCCTTCAGTTGTGACTGAACGTCCTGCCTAGTTTGGGCGCCATGCTTTCCGTGATTTAGCATCCTGATGCTGTGACTCATCGGTGCCTTCCGGCCCCAATACCGCGTTCCTGGGGTCACGCCTGGGATTCTTCTCTCCGTCTGGAGCACATCTGCAGGTTATTTTCTCAGGAAGGGCATGGGCTGTGGAGTTGACAGCTGGGAGTAAGATCCGCTCGCCCACTTTCCCTTCAGAACTCTGGCAGAACAACGCGTCCCCAAAGACGCCCACCTCCTGATCCCCCGAATCTGTGATTGGGTCAGGTCATGTGCCGAAGGGGGATGCGCTTGCAGATGCAGTGAAGGCTGCTGATCAGCTGGCCTGGACTTGGGGAGACGGTCCTGGGCCCCCCATCTGGGCTCAGGGTGATCACAAGGGGCCCAGCAGGAGGAAGGAAGGGGGGGCAGGGCAGTGCTGTGAGGAGCACCCCAGCAGCCATGCTGGCTCTGAAGGTTAGAGGAAGGGGGGCCGCGGGCCAACAGTACGCCCTCGGGATGCTGGAAAGAGCAAGAGAACAGATTCTCCCCCAGAGCCTCCCGGAAGGATGACCGTCCTGCCAACACCTTGATTTTGGCCCCGTGTAGACTTCTGACCTCCAGGGCCATCAGATGAAAAGGCCGTGTTATTTTAAGCCATGAAATGTGTGGGCATTTGCCAGAGCAGCAACAGGGAACTGCCCCGTGGCCGCCAGCTTCCTCTCCCCACCTCACAGAGAGCCACCGGCCCACTGGCTCATGCTTCCCCAGAGCGAGCCCGCCGCGTCCCAACCGAGCGCTGCGGGCCGTCGGCGTGTGTGCGGCCGGCAGTCCAGCAACTCCTGATCTGAAGACCCCGCTCCTTTTCTTCTCCTGCTTGGGAGAGGTTTCCTGTGTTCTTCCAGGGATCACTGCTTCCGTGGCACGGTCAAAACTCAGAGCCACCCAAGCTGTGCTGAGAAGAGCAGCTCCTTAACTGCCCGTCTGAGATTGCTCGTGGGCCCCCACCGCCCGAGCGGGACATGGCTACAGCTTTGCTGGTGTCTGGTGTCCGACACTCTGCTCACTTACACCGACTCTTTACGCCCTCGTCTTGCCTTTCAGAGTCCCCCATCCCCACGCCCCCTGCTTCTGGCCCTCAGGGTGACAGTTGCTGGGGGCTTGGCTCCACACACTGCCCACTGGCTCCTTGCTGGTCCCTGAGACAGAGTGGAGGGTCAGCTCAGCTTCCCGAATGAGGACCATCACTCATGAATCGTCCTGGCCGGGCATTGGGAGTGGCCAGCCCCCACCCCTGAGATCCCTGATCCCAGCCATCAGCCTCATGTGCCACGGCCTCTTCTCCCCAACCCTGGACTCAGTCCCCGGGCCTCTCAGCACCTCATGCTGTCCTCCAGGGACAGGGTCTAAGGGTCTAAGGATCACCTGAGCAGAAGGCCTGGTCTGAGCTCGTGCCTCTTTCAGCGGCTGCTGGGGGACGTGGGTGCCATGGCCACCGCGTGTTCCTCCCTAGCTGACCCTGGAGGGTGCACCACCAACCTGGGCTGGTCCCCAGTACTCACATGTTTCCACCGTGCTCCCGTCAAGATTCCCCCCTAAGGGGGGAGAGCAAGGACACGTGGGTCTGCCCTCTTCACGTCGCCCCTAGCCCTTCTCCTTTCCACACCCAGTCGTGAGTGAGAGGAAACTTGCCTTCCCTGTCCTGTCCTTGCACCAGACCCGCCTCATCCTGCGAGGTCACTAAGCTTCTCTTGAGGACAGCGGGCATCTCCCCTCCACTCTGGGCTCTGGATGTTGGCACCCCAGGGCAGGCTGGAAGTCGGCGGGCAGAGCACAGTGCTGTGGGTTTCTGATGCCAGGGTCACCCCTCTGCTGAGCTTCTCCTCCATCTGTCCCTGATTTCACCGCCGCCCCCTCTCTCCTCATTCCTATCCCTTCAGCCTTTGCTCTGTATCTGGGGCAGCAAACTTGCTCCAGAATCAGCTGTTCTCAAGCATTTTGGCCTCAGAGTCCCTTTACATTCTTAAATTATTGAGAACCCCAAAGAGCTTATGTTCATATGGATTATGTATGTCAATATTGACCCTATTGGAAATTAAAACCAGGCATTTTAAAAAACATTCATTCATTCATTGAAAAATAACAACAGTAAACCCCTTACATGTTAACATAAATGACATTTTTATGAAACGGAACTTTTCCTGAAACAGATGAGAAGACCGGCATGTTCTGTATTTTTGGAAATCCCTTCCACATATGGTGTAATAGGAGATGGTTGAATTCTCATTTTGGCTTTTGTTCTGAATGTATTGTAATATGTTGTTTTGGCTGAAGAATTTGAAGAAAATCTAGTCTCGTACTGATACGCAGTTGGAAAAATGGGGCATGTTTCAGTAGTCTTCCCAGATGATTTTTTTAAAAGATTTTATTTATTTGATAGAGTGAGAGAGCACAAGCAGAGGGGGACAGTAGAGGGAGAGGGAGAAACAGACTCCCCGCCGAGCAGGGAGCCCAATGTGGGGCTCGATCCCAGAACCCCGGGACCATGACCCGAGCCGAAAGCAGACGCTCAACCATCTGAGCCACCCAGGCGCCCTCTTCCCAGATGATTGTGGACGTTGTGCTTTGCTACTACATGGGAACCCAGCAACGGGTGATTTCTTCAAGGTAGTTGCACGGTGGGATCTGAACGCATATCAGTGAATTAAAATCCATCAATCTGTCCTGCACTCAAACTGCATCTCGTATCCATGTGAGGTTTTGTCACACCATATACAGTTTCTAAATGGTGACACATTTCATTATATACCAAAAAAATCACATCGATGGCCGTCACCACTGATCTCACCAGCAACATTTAAGTGATGGATGCTGTCGAGCTCACGGTGGTAGACATAAATTCCCCAAGATTCTTCCCCGTGCTCGAAAGCTTGAGTTTTGTCATGGGCCACAAATATCGTCACTTGTTTTCCTCAAGGTGACGGGCTCACAGTGTTCATTTCTAAGAGAATATCTGGCAAACGCCCAAGTCAGAATAGTTTATTTTCTAGTTGTGCTTTTAAGTAAAAATGATGCTTCATGAAAAAAAGAAATTCTGGTTCATGTTGGAACTCCAGCAACTGGCTGCTTCCTTACATTGAGACCTCGGTGGTGCTTCAGGACGTAGCAGAAATGCTTTCAGGGCGTGCTTCTCGTTTCTTCACACGGGACGTTAAAAAGACACGGGCTCAAGGGTCAAGGTTAGTAAGATGAGTAACTTCCTGTAGCATCAAGGACATGCCTTGAATCAGGACACACTTCAGCAAGGACATGCTCTTTGCCTTTGTGACAAACACCGCAAGGACTGCTGGTCCGGTTTGTACCTCTGCCTTGACCCACGCCAAGGTCCTAGCTGTTTGGCCGCCATTGCTTCACCATCGGTGCAGGAGAAATAACATCTCAGATGAGAGAGAGAACATCTCAGCATTGTTACTAAAATAGTTTTGACCTTGTGGCGCCTCTTAAAGGGTCTTGAGAACCTCCAGAGGTCCCTGGACCACACCTTGAGAACCACAGTTCTAAATCGTGGGACGTGATATGTAATATGTACGGTGGTAATTCCGGCCCATTGTCAGTTTCCATCCCTTCCCATCTTTGTTTGGACCATCTCTCCTCCACCTCAGTGAGCATAGCCTGTGGTCTTTCCATCTCAGCCTGGTTTCTTCTTTATGTCCTCCTCTCTCCATCCCAGTTAGTGCACCAAGCACGCTTGTTTCAAGTCTTCTTCTGGTTCTGACAGTCGATCACATTCAGGGTGTCTTTTCTTCCTGGGGCTGACTTAAACTGATAGCTCCATGTTGGGCCTTTGTCTGCCGATGCAGCCATCGTGGAGTGACATCTGGTCGACCCAGTGTTTGCCACAGGCAGGGTGTGTGGATTGCTCTGGCCCCCATCACCTCCTCCCCACGCGGCTCCAGGTGGTGTGATTGCCCCTGAAATATGTCAGTGTCCAGCCACCACCCACCCACGCGGCTCTTACCTGAGAGGACTTCCGGCCCCAGGATTCGGTGTGTGTCCTGCAGGTCCTCATCCTTCTTCCTGCTGGGCTGGGGGTATGGTTTTGCCTGGATGCAGAATGAGGGGCACTCACTGGGAGAGAGGTGAAGGGGTGGCCTCTAGATTTTCTGGCTGATGCAGATACTGTCTGAGGGGAAATGGAGGAGGTTAGGCCCTCCGCACCTGGCTCCACGTGCCTATGCTCCCGGGCTCGGGGCAAGGATGTCAGCACAGCTTTATCCATGGATGACAGCTCCCCACCCCCCCGGATTGCTGCCAACACAAGGCCGTGTTTTCTTGGTTGTCAAAGCTGAGACAAGAGTTTTGTTTGTGGGCCCGTGTTCCAGAGTGTTTGAGCAATGAGCGGGGAGCGGGGAATCAGTGAAGTGCAGTCAACACCACTTAAAACCAGGAGTAGTGTCCCAGAGCTTTCTAGAGGCCCTGCCTCGTCTCCCGCCTCCACTGCGCCCTGGGGTGTCCCCTTCAGAAACCACAGGCACCGAGTTCCCACAGGACGGTGGCACCCAGGGTCGGTCTGATTCTTGTCACTAAGAATGGAGTTAAGTGGATCTCATCGAAAACCAAAAATACTGCATTTTGCAGACATTCTCTAAAATCCAGAACAGACGGAATGTGTCCATGATGTAAAGGGGACATTTCCCAGTCAGTTCAATTTGGCAAGCCCACCAGGAAGGTCTGGGGGGACCGTGGTTTTCCCAGGACATCCTAGTGCTGGATGTTTCCTGCGCTGGACACCCTCCAAACCAGACCACTGCAGCCTTGGTCTGTGGGAACAAACCTGGCGGGGCGGGGGGGGGTGCAGCTCAGCCTGCTCCCCTGCTGGAAGGGACCCAAAACTGTTTGCGAGGAGATGCCTCCCGTCTTTGTCCCCAGGACACCTGTGGCCTCCTGGGGAGAGTGCAGTGACCTGTCACTTTCTCAGTAGGGTGCCAGCCCAACCCCCACTTCCCTGGTGTCGTCCTCTGCACAGAGCCCTTAGCTCAGGCCAGCGTGCAGAGCAGGGCCCTATAGAGAGGAGCACAGCCTTGCCCTTGTAATGAGCTTTAGCTCTGCCTTCTCTGTGGCTTCTGTGGCAGCTCTGACCAGCCTGTGAACCACCTGGAATTTTCTCTCTTCTCCAACCTCCTCTTAAACAATTAGAGTGGGCAACAGATTGGGGTTGGAAATAACCATGTGGCCTGACCAGGTGCACCCCCAGGACCCTACCTGGCCCTGGCCCTGCTGGGCTCCCCAGAGCCACCGACCTCACCCCCTCCAAGGAAGGTGACTGCAAGCCCACCCTCATCCAGTGAAACGGGGTGCTGGAACACAGTCTCTGAGCTCTGGGCTGTGCATCAGAAAAGCTCCGGGCTCTGTCTCAAAGCTAGAGTTCAGGACCTCTGTCCCTCCTCTCTCCATTATGAGTTAGGTGGTGCGGGCAAGCAGCGACAACAGTCCGAGCCTGTGATTCTGAGACTTGATGGGTCATGGCCCTTTGGCACTGGATGAAAGTCACGGGCATGCAGCCTGGAAAAATGTATGATTGTAAAGAGTCACGGAAATGTTTAAATGCGACTTCATTTCTATAAAAATAAGGTGTTTCCATTCCAGCCTACCCAAACTGCACGTTTGACCCCCAACTTGTGGGCTTCCCACTTGGGAGAGAGTGAGAGCTTGGAGCTGGCTCTGCAGATGGTGAGGGCTGCCTAGGGGTGCCTTGACCCGTTTTCTGTATATAAAAAAGTTCCTGTGTGTGTGTATGTTTGCACACATGCGTGCAAACATTTAACACCTGTTGCAAAAATAAGGCAGGCGTCTCATAGATTCCTTGTTTCTGATATTTTCCTAAGGGGGTTGAAGGGCCGGATTAAGAAGGAGAGTTCCCAGAGGGACCTGCTTGCGGACACGGCGCACCTGAATGAGACCCACTGTGCCCGCTGCCTGCAGCCCTACCGGCTCCTCGGGACCCCCAAAAGGCAGTGCCTGGACTGCCGCCTCTTCACCTGCCAAGACTGCAGCCACGCCCACCCGGAGGAGCAGGGCTGGCTCTGCGACCCCTGCCACCTGGCCAGGTGAGCCACGGCCTGGCGTCCGAGGGACCCTGTGGGTGCTAGGGCCCGATGTGTCCCCCCGGTGGGGCTGGCTGAAGAGGGGTGGGCACGGACGTGTGCCGCCTGGCACAGCACGGCGGGCCTGAGCTCGCTGTCTCTGCAGGGTCGTGAAGATCGGCTCCCTGGAATGGTACCACCAGCACCTGAGAGCCCGCTTCAAGCGCTTCGGGAGCGCCAAAGTGATCCGCTCCCTGTGCGGACGGCTGCAGGGGGGAGGTGAGGAGCGCACCTCTCCCCGGGATCGCTTTTTGTTCCCACGCCTGTTTTGGGTTTCAGGACCAAGCAGATCCTTTGGAATGGGTGTGTGCCCCTGTCGGTCCCTTTCGGGTGTTTTGTACAAGGTTGGCTGCTCTCTGTGTGGTGCGCATTTCTGCACACCGCTCCCCGGCCTGGCCCCTGGGAAGTCCTGCATGCTGTTGACAGCCCCACTATTTGAAATCCTATTTTTCAAGGCTTCCTAGCAGGTTGAGAACTCATAGCTAAGGTCTCAAACTCAGTGGCTAGTCGAATAACCAGGCGCTGGTTAATACAACATGTTCTCCAGGCCCTTCCTCCCTGGGCGTCTGATGTGGGGCCTAGATTTTCTCTTTTCAACAAACATTCCCTGTGCGTCTGATGGGCCGAGGGGTCTTCCTGCAGCTGGAGGAGCTTGGTCTGGCCCCACCCCAGAGCTCAAGGGTGAGAACCACAGGGAGCAGGGCAGAGAGCCACACTGCAAAGTGTTTAAGAATCTCGACCCCAAAGGCGGCCCTGTTCCCAGAGGCCACGTTGGAACCCCTGAGGACCTGACCTCGCTCTGGGAGGTGCCGATTCCAGGGACCGGGTGGGCTCAGGAATCTGTGTTGTGTGAAAGGCCGTGAGGATTGTGATGCCCAGCCAGGGTCCAGAGCTGCTGGAGCCAACGCCAACCAACCAGCCCCTGCCCGTTTCAAAGTTGTCACCACCGAGGTGACAAGGTGGTGTTGTGGGGCAACAGGAACCCCGACTCCCAGCTGCTTCACCTGGGCCCCTGGGTCGCGTGTTCTGGGGTGATGGCCAGGCTGAATTCTCCCTGCGGGGTGCCTGGGAGTACAGCTCACTGACTCACAGAGGTCGCAGGGAAGGAAAGTTGCGCGTTTGTTTTCAAGTAGACAAACTGAAAAAATAGAAATGACTGAAGTCACTGTTTTGAAGCCTGGCCAGCCAGGGCCACGGGCAGACTGGTCAGCTGGGGTGAGGGGTGGGGGGCGGCCGGGGTCTTCTCCGGGTGAACCTGCAGAGCGACGGGGGTGTTTTCCCGAGGCCCCCACAGCAGGACGGGCAGACGCTGTGGGAGGCAGTTGTCCCAGGGCCAGGAAGGAAATGAGAGGGAACCCGTCCTCAAGCGCGGTCTCGGGAGGATGTCTTTCTCCCCAGTGCCTTTCCTTTGGTTCCAGGTTTGCCTGACAGAGTGCGAAGCTCGCCTGACATCCACAGTAAGTCCTTGGTGCTCGCAGGGCTTCTTGTTTCTTCCCACCTCCCTGCCAAGAGCGGCTGAGAACTCTCTCCCATATCAGGAGCAGGGAACATCCTTTGGGCTTGCTCTCGAGAGATGCGTTAGTATCGCTCAAACTGCCGTCCCAAGTGGAGAGAGAGATGGAAGGAGTCCGTAACCAAAAGGGGCACAGAGCTCCTGTTCCTGTTCAGTCCTGGGGGAGCTCCACGCTGACAGGCCACGCGCACACATGCACACACACACACACACACGCACACACAGACAGGCGTGCGCCCCGGGCCTCCGGGAGCCATGCCCACATTCCCTCGGCACAGGTAGAGGTCAGCTCAGTGTCTTCTGTCTGGTGGTCTGGGGTGAATTTCCTCAAGACTCAGTGTCCAGAGAATGAAAATAATCACCCAGTCTGCCCGCTGCATGGGCCTGAGTTCGGGGGGTACAGAAGGGCTTACAGGGCATGCTCAAGCCCAGTAAATGCCCTGCTTGTTCATGCTTGAGACCTGCCCCCACCCAAAGGCACAGGGAGTGAGGGCCTGGGCGCGGGCTGGGGGGTGTGCAGGGGCAGCACGTGCGGGCCCGGCCCCACAGCCCATGCTCCCCCAGTGCAGAAGTGGCCTCGTAGCCCCAAGAGAAGGCCGATGATCCATGCTCTAAAACCCCAGAGCTCATTGCCTGGTCCCCTCTGGTGACCTAAAGGAGAACAAGGGCCAGACCAGTGGGAGAGCAGAGGGAAGAGGCTGTGATGGGGCCACCTGGGTGCTCAGGTGAGACAGGGGGTCTGGGGGGCAAAGAAAGGAGGGGCGGGAGCCCTGGGGCTGAGGCTCACCTCCTTCCCAGCTGTGTCTGCAGCCTGCAGATAAGCACATGAAATGACTGTAGGTAAAGCAGTTTGTTTGAGAAAACATGACTTTGCCCTTGGCCTCCTTCACCCACCACAAGGCCAGGGATACAGATTGCCCAAGAAACAGTCCATGAACAGAGGGTGAATGCCTATAGGCGTGACCCTCGACAAAATTGATGCAGAGTAATAGTTTTCTGCTGGGATTCAGACCGAGTCTAACCGATGCTTGGATAGGTCTTTGTAAAGCCAGCAGATGGACTTGCCTGGATGTGTCACAGTGGGTGGATGGATGGATATGTGCATGCAGAATGAATGAATGAGTAGATGGAAGGATGGATGGAGAATGGATGGTTGGATGGATGGAGAATGGATGAGTGAGTGGATGGATGGATAGAAGGATGTATGGATGGAAAATGGATGAATGAGTGGATGGGTGGATGGAAGGAGGATGGATGGGTGGATGGATGGAGAATGAATGAATGGGTGGGTAGGTAGGTAGGTGGATGAATAGTAGATAGATAGGTGGGTGGGTGGGTGGGTAGATGGGTGAATGGACGGGTGGTAGATGGGTGGGTTGGATGGATGGATGGGTAGGTGGGTGGGTGGATGGATGGTTTGCCCCCAGTCTTCTTCACCCTGGGTTGAATCATGTGTGTGGTCCATTGCAGGTGGGCCTGAGCCAAGCCCTGGTGAGGGAAGTGGAGACAGTGAGCAGACAGATAAAGATGGAGAACTGGACATAGTGGCCCAGGCCCAGCCCACTGGCAGCAAGGTAAGTCTTCCCCAGTCACCTCTGCCCCTGCCCCTCCCCCAGCTGGAGCCTGGGGTTCTGATGTCCTAAAAATCTCAGTACTCTCCTTGACTCTACCAGTTCCCACAGCATGAGCACAAAGACCCCGCCTCCTTTGCCATGCCCGGACAGTCTCTGAGGCACTGAGCACCAAATAGGATCATGTTTTCAGCACGTGGTGTCACCATAAGAAACCCTAAAGCAAGGTGTGGGGGAGACGGAGCCTGCAGGGAAGCTTGCTTGACCCGTCCAGTCAGGGTCCTGGGGGCAGGCTCGTGAGGTTGTGAGGGCAGGCAGGGGTCCCAGAGGGCACCCTGCTGTCCTCCAAGGTGGCCTTGGCATCTTTCAGGGAAGTGAACCCCTTTAGACTCCCCTCTATGAACATTTTACTTTTCTTCATAGCCAGCCACGAGCCTTGCTTTTATTAGTGTTTATTTCCATCTTTACTTACTTTGTAACTTATTTTTGGTGAGCGACAAGCAGAGTATGCCCTGGGGTTTTGGGGGGGGTGTGACGGAAGGAGAGCAGGTGCGGGGGGACAAGGAGTTTAGTTGGAGACACCGGGAGGAGGCCGGCGTCCGTGAGATTTGACACCAACCAGGTCTGGCCAGTCTACAGTGAGAAAATTGTATTCCTGCCACTCGGTGAGCTTAAAGAACACCAGCCAGTGTCTGGAATATTCCCTATACATTACCTTTAAAGGATCAAGGTTATCGTGAGGGAGGATTTCATCTGAACAACATGTCCCCACCTCTGTGGCCTCACTGTGGGTGCCCCTCATTTGCCTGAACTCCCCGCCCGACACCTCTCAAGGGTACCTGTCAGCCCGAGAGAAGACTGCCGCCCTGCCCACCCCTCACCCCAAGGCTGCAGTGCTCTGGGACCTGTGTCCTTAGCACATCCGGGCAGCCGTAGGCCCCTCGGGCTGAGCAGGTGTTTCCTTTCACTCTAAGAGATGCTGAGGATGCAGCTCTTGCAGGGGATTCGGAGGGGGAGCCCTCTGGGCCCCCTGAAGCTGCCTTCGAGCTCCTTCGGGTTTGTTTCTAGTGCAGGAAGTGGATGTGCCCCTGGAGGCACCCACCCTGCTGCCCAGGGCGGAGAGGCCCCTGGTCCTCTCTGTCAAGCTGACCCCGACTCTCCTCCTCTTGCCCACATCTGCACCTGCTAAGAAAAAGCGC
The DNA here is from genome assembly GCF_011800145.1 of Mirounga leonina. Classification (NCBI taxonomy): domain Eukaryota; kingdom Metazoa; phylum Chordata; class Mammalia; order Carnivora; family Phocidae; genus Mirounga; species Mirounga leonina. The sequence continues at coordinate 3,193,705 of NW_023270377.1, read as the reverse complement.
CTTTCTATTCACGACTTGGACTTTGAGGCAGACTCTGATGACTCTACTTGGTCTGGCAGTCACCCCCCATATTCGTCCCCAGTCCCAGCGGCCACAGACAGCCTACAGGTCAGTGGGCTCTGGTTTCTGCCCCCATCCTTCCCGGGATAACCTGAGTGACAGGTACTCAGGCCCCAGGTGGGGGACGGCGCTCTGGGAAGGGTTCCGATGGCCATAGCAGGCATCAGGGCACGACAGGCCAGGGGAGAGTTGGGCTGGGGGCACAGGATCCAGAAGCTCCACACTCCCCATTTCTGCAGAGATGGGTCTGGCAGCTTGGAGAAGGGGAGTGCGGGATGGGAACCAAGGCTGGACAAATGAGGGGCCGGGGATCCGGGCTGGCTGCTTGTCCCAGAAGTAAGGCTTCTACCCTGTGATTCAGGAGGGCAGGCCAGGGAACCGGCGTCTGCCCTGGACTCAGGGCCCGACATGTGCCTGGGCGCCCGTCTGGTGAGTCCAGGCCAGAGTGGGGGCAGGGATGCATCTGCCCAGGCTGATCCACAGACCAGTTTGGGGGGAGGACAGCAGGGCAGTGGGCTGGCACAGCAGTGGTCTTTGGGCCACAAGCCTGCTCCCGCTACAAGACCAGCCCCTGCGGCCTCCAGGGCCTGAGGACTGCCTCCTTCCTGCCCCCCTCAAGCTGGAAAGGAGCTGGGGCATGTGGCTTCCAGAAGCCCTCAGCACCTTGCTTCCTTGGGGACGAGGGCACAACAGAGAGAACCCTCTGCCGGCCCGAGGAAGGGTAGAGGAGGAGGTGCTGGGGTTGCAGCCGAGGGGCCTCCCGGAGGCCCTGCCCACACTCCGTCTTCCCTTTCTGGGAGTATTAAGGTGCATGCAGTTAGAACAATGCACCCCCCCCAAAAAAAATAACTTTCCCATCCGCCTCCTCAGGGCTTCAGTTTCTAGGTGGGTCGGAGCCCCCAAGACTGTCAGATGCGTTCCCTTGTACAATGAGTGGCTCAGGGTCTCGGGAGCCCCAGCCTTCCACGGACACATGGGACAGAGTAGGCAGTAAATGGCTTTCAGCAGGATTTCTGGAAGTAAAGGGAACTGAATCACAAGGGGCCAGAGCTGAGGGGTGTCTAGCATTTGCTCAGTGATGTCGGGAAACCCTCCAGACTGGGATGGAAAGACTTACATGCCAAGGAGCTGCCCCTCCTAGTAAAACCTCACGCACCTGGCAGGTCCCGTGTGCTCAGGCCTTCATGGATGAACCCCATGCAAAGGACACCTCCCCGGAGGCCACGGTCCTGGAGGAGGCCAATGTCAGCGCCTCTGGGTGCCAACCCCGTCCAGAAGAGCAGACGGACGGCCTCTCACCTGAGGGACAGGACACCCTCACTGAGCTCTGCATCCCTGGAGAGTCGTGCACGACAGCCCCAGGGACTCCTGCCACAGCTGGTAGGTCCGTTGATGGGCTCTGCATGGGGGAAGCGGTCCATGGAAAACCCGTCCACTGCCCTGATTTGTGCAGACATCCTGGCCGGTTGATAGCAACCCCTTCCTTCACCACACTGTCCAGCATGTGCGGTCCTGGTAGACGCCATCCACACCTGCTCCCTGCCCCCCAGGCTGGGCGCTGCTCTTGTAACACTCAGAAGTCCCAGCATTAGCACCTCAGCTGGCCACACAGCTCGCTGCCGGCCATAGGGAGGGTACTGAGCTGGCTCGGGGTAGGGACGTGCAGGTGTCCTTGAAATGATTAGGATCACTGGTCACCTGGACCAACCATCCTGATCAAAGGAAAGGGCAGGTCCAAGCCTGGGGACTGACGCTGCACCTGGGGACCCATAGTACACTTGGGGATGGACAGTGCACTTAGGGACAGTGCACTTGGGGACAGGTGACGCACTTATGGACGGACAGTACACTTGGGGACAGGTGGGACAGGTTCCATTTGGGCACTGCTTCCCCTGGTCCACCACCAGCTCCCAGCTTTGAATCGCGAGGTCTGCAAGTGCTGAGAACCTAGACTTGCTCAGTTTAATTTTGTTGTCAGACAGCGTGCTTCGTAATGAAATCCTGAATTGCTGTCTTTTCCTGTGCCCTGTGGGTTCAGGAGTTCAGACACCCTACGGATGCAGGAGCAGATGAGACCACGGAGGCAGCCTGGCCCTCCCGCTAACGAGCCCCCACGTGGCCGCCGCGTGGGGCTAGCTGCCAGGAAAAGTGGTTAAGACACCGTCTGCCAGGAAATAGGTCCCCTTTCTGTTTTTCTTTCTCATTATATTATAGGAACCATAATCTCATGGTCCACAGGCTGATTAGGATGCTGGAGGCATTTTGGGAGGAACATGGGGCTTTAATTCCCCCTAAACAGTGAATAAATGAATCTATATTGAACAAGTCCTAGAACAGGGACGTGCACAGGATCTGTGCCCCCCCCCACCGTGATCCCACACCACCCGAGGACATGGACAGGGCGGCGGGCAGGGAGGGAGAGGCCGCGTTTCTGATCAACCAGCACGGCTTTCACCCATCCCTTAAACTGGGAGCGTCTCACCGGGACATGTAGGAGTTTGATGGGCAGCGTTGTCTCAAGATGCGTCAGACAACCCGCAGGTGTGCCATCTGAGGTTTGGTGGAACGTGGCATGCCACTCGATCCACCTGCTTAGCCACTGTGACTCGGTTTCTCCTCACTGTGAAGAGGGCTTCATGCCTATCGTGCGGCATGGTTGTAGACACTAAACGAGATCGTAGTATCACAAACCTCTCGGCTTAAAACAGCGCACCTCCATCCTATCTATCCTTGTAGCCGGGAGCCGGGGCGCGGCCTCACTGTGTCCTCAGCATGCGGTCTCCCAGGCCCAAACCAGCGGGGCCTGGGGCTGGAGTCCCACTGGAGCTCGGGGCCCTCTCCCAAGCTCGCTCAGGTGCTTGGCAAGACTCACCGAGCCAGTGGGGGCTGGTGCCGTCGAGGACAGAAGGGGCCGTGCACGGTGACTCCCTGGTGCAGGAGCTCCCGTGTGGTCAGCCCCGGCCACACCTCCTTCCCCCCCCCACCTCCCAGGGTGGTGTGTGTGGTGCCATCCAGGCTGCCTGGAGCCCTGGGTACCTTTGGTGAGGCCGTGGGGATAGTGAGCTCCCCCCCCCCAAACCTGGAGTCCAGGATGAGCATTTCCAGGCACATTGTGGATGACCCGGATCCACATAAAGTCAGGCATGAGAAAAAGCCCGTAGTGACCAATGTGGAAAGACTTCCCAACGTCCCCTCCATTCACAGACGCTCCCCGGGCCCTGCATGGGCCACACTCCGGGCACACGGGTTCCGGTGGTGGAATGCGGTGCACTGTGATCCTCCCGCCGACCATGTACCTCTCTGCTCCCCTGGCCCCACCGAGAGTGCCAGGCAGGGGCCTGGTTCCTGAAGCTTCCGTGTGAGGGCTTGCCATCGCTCCATTCCGACTTTGATCTGAGGTTCTCGGCTCCCTCCCCTCTGGGGGCTGTAATCACATCTGCGGTTTCCCTCATCTTTCGTTTTCCCTTATTGGGAAAAACGTGTCCACTGGCTTCCAGCTTTTCGCGCTGCGTAACTCGATCCCACTCTCACTCCAAAGGGACGAGCGCCATCGGGAGTGAGCAGCTCCCCTCCCGGTATCTGGCCGCCGTGGACACCTCCGATGACGAGAGCACCCGGGCTCCCAGTGCGGCCTCCTGCCGTTCCAGACAGAGAGGCCACGCCCCGTCCCAGAGCCAGGTAAGGCAGCTGCGAACAGTTCCTTCTTGCTGCTGCCTTGGGTGGAGCCTTTTTACCTTCACGCCAAGTCATGTCGGAGACATCAGAGCTTCCAGTGCTTTAAAACTGCTCGTTTGCACAAGCCTACGTAGCAGACGCGCGTGCGATATCTTCAAAATAGCCACTGTTCTATCGACGTGAAATTCACAGAACGTAAAATTCAGCGTCCTGAAGTGGACGTTCACTCGCACTTAGTACATTCACAGTGTCGTACTCCTGTTGGTCCCCAAACGTCATTGGCCCAAAGGGAAACTGATCCCGTGAGCAGTCGCTCCCTGTCCCCTCCCTCCGGCCGCGGGCGGCCACCAGCCTGCTTCCTGTCTCCGGGCTTCGCCTCTTCTGGGCGTTGCATCTAGACGGAAGCGTTCGCCGCGTGAGTTTTCGTGTCTGGCTTCCTGCACGCAGCGTCACGTTTTCGAGGTCTGTCCATATTGTAGCTCATATCAGTGCTTGATTCCTTTGGATGCAAATACTTTATACTGGATCAAGTGTTCTGTCATTGACAAGAGGAGGAAATACCCCTTTTATACCTTTAGCAGACGTCATGCAGGGTTTAAGAAAATTTAACTTAGAATACGTAACACCTGTTAAAGGAGTGCGACTCCCTCACACTGCAGAGCCTGATTTATGACCTAAACCACAGGGTTCCTCTGAGTACCCCGGGTTCCCTTTACTGAGTTTAAACCGTGGTCCCACTTACAGACAGATTTAGGTCTGAGCAAGTACACTTTACTGGGGGAAGACGACAGTGCTTCATACGAGGACAGCATGACCACTAGCCTGATACAGACTCACCAAAGACCCGGGTCAGGCCCAACTCCTAGGGAGGAGATCGTGGGATTGGGGCCGTCTGTAAGTGAGTGACTGGAAGCAGGAAACCGACAGGAGGGCCCCGCTCTGGATGGAGAATCTCGGACGTAGCTTAGCCACAGCTGGTCTCAGGCCCATTTTCAGGAGCCGGGACTGATGCAGGTTCTAATGCATGGCACAGAGCTCCTCCCGGGACCCTCCCCCAGGGAGGTTTGAGGGGTGGGGGATGCGCCTGGGGAGCCTCCCCTCGGGACCCAGGGGCTGAGCTCTGGGCTATCAGGTGGAAGGACTGACCGATGTTGAGCGTGTTCAGAAAAGGCAGGAAGCAGTTGGGATGCGTGCAATTGTGCTTGATGCGGTTCCAGAAGCAGGCGGGAGGGGCAGGGGACCGAGGGGCAGGCGAGGGGGCCAGAGCTGGGAGGGGCTGTTCTGCAGGGAGCTAGGGCCTTCCCCAGCCCCTTACCCTCGTGCACTCAGACGACCCAGGGGGAGCGGGTCTGACACAGCCACAGTGCATACCACCAGCTAAAAGTCCCGGCTGTCACCCCACCAGCACGGCCCACAGCCATCGGTGACCAGGGGAGCTGCCCAGCAGGGCCCAGGCTTTGCTGAACTCTGTCCCCAGCAGCATATGTGCCCGCATGGGGCAGGACCTGCACAGGCAGGTGGGGTGCCGGCCGCTCCCCAGTCTCAGCTGACGTAGGAAAGGTTAGAGGTTCTTCCAACCTCCATCCTCTCGCCGAGCCCCAGGAAATGCTCTGCCGAAAACAAGCAGCGGACTTGTAGAAGGATAGAAGGAGCCCTTCCTTGCACGGCTTTTGAGGAATCGGTGTATGTTTTATGTTTTAAAATTGACTGAGCTCAACAATGTCAGCAGAATAGAAATGTGGAGTCTCGCGCTCTCCAGAGTCAGTGCCCTCAGGCACAGCTGACTCTCTTTCCTGGAATGCCGCCCAGAAGCTTCCTACAGCCAGCAGGCTAGAAGTTCTCTGGGCCCACCCTCCGTCTCTGGAAGAAGTGCCCTCTCCCCCTGCCCTGAGCACAGCAGGGTGTGACAGGCCCTGAGAAGGTCTGCAGTGAAAGCCATCTACCATTCTGCACCCAGGGTGGCTCACACTTCTTGGGGTCTGAGCCCCCTTTTACAGAATAGTGAGGAAAACACTACGCAGGAAGGTGACCTTTGATCAGACCAGGGCTCAGTGTCCAGGAGGGCTGGGGGCCAGCGGTGGAGGGGCGCTGAGACCAGGACAGGTGAGACCAGAGCCACGGCCGGCAGAGAAGCCCCCAGTCAGAAGGCGGCAATAAAGACTAGAATTGTCTATTTTCAGCAAGTTTTTAACTTAACAACTTTAGTAACTTTCAGTAAAATACATGCCCTGGCATCTAGCCCCACTGGTACCTGCCATCCTTCCTGCCTCCTTGAACGATTCCCTATTTCATGCTTAGAGCCCGTCTCCGACTCCACCTCCACCAGCATCTCACCCGGCATGTGCCCCTCGCATCTTTATGTAAAGGCAAGTGGGCAGCAGGCCCGGTGCACCGGGGAAAACCCAGGGCAGACTCTTACAGGGGTCCCTGCGAGGGCCCGCAGGTCTGTGCTGCCCCTCAGCTCCTGCCTCTTCTCCAACCCCAGATGAGCATTCCAGTTCCTTGTCTTGGGGTGCTTTTCTTTCTCACTCTGGGGGTGACATTTGACAGTGACCGTGTCGGGGGGTCTGCCGTGGCGGCCACGTGTCCTTTGCACACCGTGCTCTCCGGGAGACAGAAGCGGTCTGTGCACACTCCTGCAGCCCGGTATCGATGCCCGCCTCTCTGCCCAGTGCAGCCAGAGGGGGGCTCAGTTACCAGCAGCCGCTCTGAGTCCTCACCGAGACTTGTGCTGACGTTTCTCAGCTTCCTGTTCTTCTTCGGGCAGATTGGCCCCTCAAGGGCCATTCCCCTCTGAAAACAAGGTGAGCCACAGATAATGGCAGGAAAGACGTACCTGCTGGGCTTGGAAGAAGACGGAAGAATTGATTTTCTCGGGTCTCGGTCTGGGCGCTAATAGACTCTGGTGACTCAGGGGGAGAGGAAGTTGTAATTTTAGTCACTTGAGGTTGTTACCTGGCACCTCCTGGCCCACAGTGACCCAGGGCTCTTGCCAGCTAATGACTTTTGCTTCGAGCAGCCTGGCATCATGAACTGGCGCCTTCCTGTGCTGATCAGGAGCGGCGGTGGCAAGACAACAGCTAGCTCTTGGTCGTGACGCATCATCCCTTTCAGATTCAGCTTCCTCGCTCGCTGAATTTGTCACCTCTTCTTCTGTGCTCACTCCCTTACCCTCTCTTCTGGTGCCACTCCCAGCTTTCGCTTGGTATTCTAGAACTCTCGGTGTCAAAATGTGTTTCACGCTCCCTTCCCAGGTCATGTTATGGATGGCGGCCTTAGCTTTCCTTCCAGTGCTTGGGAATTTGGTGCTTCTGCAGTGATGGGCCCCAGATTCCTGCTGGTGGCTTTGTCCTCCGGCCAGTCCCTCGGCTTGGGGGCCCCATTTAGGGTCAGAGGGAAGAACTGTCCTCCCATGGTAAAAGTGTCCACGAGGGAAAGCTCAGTGTCTGGTTCACAAAAGGTAGGTCTTTGGCCTGGGTGGCAACAGGATCACCAGGAGCGCCCCACCTGCAGAGCCCGGTTTCTGAGGGCCGGGACTGGCCCCAGCACGGGCACTGCGGGCAAGCTCTTCTGTAGAAGGGGTGGAGACTTCTCCCAGAGCCCTGCCTCTGAGCACGGTGCACACGGATGACCAACTGAACGCAGATCTGTTCGTTGGTTTCAGTGTCTCACGGGCTGCGAGCCCACAGATGCCGACAGAGAAGAAGAGACCCTCAGGAGGAAGCTGGAGGAGCTGACCAGCCACATCAGTGATCAGGGGGCCTCATCCGAGGAGGAGGGGAGCAAGGAGGAAGAGGCAGACCTGGACAGGAGCCCCTCCATCAGGGACCTCCCCGGGGCAGCCCTGGAGGTGAGGCCGCCCGAGTGGGCTCGGCAGGACCTGGGCAGAGGTGGGCCCAGGAGGCAAGAGTTTGTGACTAAGCCACTGGCCCACCCCAGGCAGCCGGCCAATGCACGGTCGGCCCTGAGCCCCAACAAGAGCTGCATGGGATGCTTAACCCTCGGCCAGCCCCACCCGAGTTCAGAGGAAAGAGTGTCATAGGATGGGCCCGTCTTGGGGAGGGCCCTGACATCTCTCCTGCTGGTGGTCATGTTCCGTGCTTCCCTCTCTTAGATGAGCGTGGCTGTGGGCCAGGCGTACAGACAGGAAACCACCCCCCAGGACCCTCAGGACCTCGTGCAGCCCGGCAGGACCACAGACGAGGAGCTGCTGGAGCTGGAGGACAGAGTGGCCCTCACGGCCTCTGAGGTTCAGCAGGTGGAGAGCGAGGTAGCACCAGGCCCGGGGGATGGGGGGCTCCCCAAGTGGCATCGTGGTGGGCCCTGAAGTTCTGGAGGCTGTGGACAGCCCACCCGAAGCTCCGGAATAGGAGCTTGGGGGTTTCCGTGGGAATTGCTCATCCCACCACCCCTGTCTTCGTCCCATTTGCCTTGGTGAGAGGCAAGCAGGGTTTTCATCCCTACAGGAATGATGTTGACGCTTACCCCTCCCTATCCCAGCAGGAGGGGGCTTCTTCAGAAGCAGGCTTAGGTCTGAGGACAGCGCTGGGGCTCAGGACCAGACTCTGACACAAGGGCCATCCTGTGAGCCCGAGTGTGGGTCCAGGACTTGAGTTCGGGTGAGGGTTGTATCAGTAGTGTACAAAGGTCAAAGGACAGAGCCAGGGTCTCTCAGGGACAGCCGAGGTGACTGGGCTCTGCCCTGCCCTCCCCTTGGGGACCCCCAGAGAAAAGAGGGTCTGCCCCTCAGGCTGCAAGGGGAGCCAACACCCACGGCCCTTGCTCGCTTCTGCTCATCAGCAGGTGCCCACCGGGAGTAAGGAGCGTGTCTCCAGAGCTGTGCTCATTAGGGGGACAAACCAGCCCAAGGACTTTGCGTTCTTTTATTCCTTCTTGCTCGGCAAACGATTTCAAACTCCTGAAAATGGCAGGACACAAAAGACACAGCTGGCGCATTCTTAGATGGAGCCCCTGCCTTCATGGAGGCTTATGCTTTCGTGGGAGGAGATAGAGGACAAGCCAACGGCCAAGGAGCTCAGTTCTTGAAGCGAGCTGTGCAAACAGGAAGTGAGGGTGGCTCGGTGGAGCCACCAGGTGGGCTGCTCAGGAAGGGTTATTACAAGAAGAAGACAGCACACATGTGCAAAGGTCCTGGGGTGGTCTTGAACTTGGCGTGTTCAGGAAGGAGCAGTGAAACCCTGAGCCTGGGGCAGAGGGATTGAGGGGGAGAGGGGAGGAGGCAGGTCCAAGAGGAGGGCAGAGTCCAGAGAGCCGTTGGATGGATTAGAACAGGGGGGATGGGGCCTTGTTTCTGCTTCCAGAAGTTTCCTCTGGCTGCTGTGGGGGCCGATTTAAAATGACGTCAGGAAGGCAGGCTCTGCCAGATGCCAGCCAAGCCTTTGCCCAGAGTGTAGCCCTGTCCCTTAGAGCTATGGTGACATGGTCCCCAGCACTGCCCCTCCTGCCATGCCTGGGGGGATCCAGGCTTCCTGATGTGCCGAAAGTGTGCAGAGCCCCCCTGCTCCTGTCTGGAGGGTGACCCGCAAGGAACAGCAGCCCCTTCCCCAACAACCATGGAAGATGCATGAAAATGGGCCCCCAGGAAGCATGTCTGTCGGGACCCCTATCTTAAGGGGACCGTAACAAAATCAGTGAACGGGCAGCTTCTCTTCCTGGACTGTGATGTCGAGTTGGCACATCAGAGTGACGTCCATGTGTCTGTCCTTTTTCCTGCCAGGTCTCCAACATCAAGTCCAAGATTGCTGCCTTGCAGGCTGCAGGGCTCTCGGTGAAGGCATCGGGAAAGCCCCAGAGGAAATCCAACCTCCCTGTGAGTGCAGGGGCCCCGGCGCCCAGCTTTGTGCCCAGAGCCCCAGCCACCCCAGCCCCCCAGCCGCTGCCCTCCCCACCCCGGGGCCTGAAACCAAGAGGCTGGCTGGCCGCCTCCCTTCCGGCCTCGCCTGCCTGGCTGGATGTGACTGGAACAGATTCTCCGGGGACGCAGAGAGGGGGCTGCCCCTCCCCAGCCCTGCGGCAGGTCTGGGACCAACATCCTTCTCCCCAGAGTCAAGCTGGGGTCCCCAGGCCGGTCACACCGGTGGGGTAACCTGGCAGGCGAACACAGTGTGGTCCCGGGAGAGCCCCAGGTCCAGCTGCAGGTGATATACAGGATGCCCAGTACGTCTGAACTTCAGATAAACGACACATCATTTTTGAGCGTACGTATTTCCTGTGCGATACTTGGAACATACTTATAAACAAACCTTATTCACTGTTTATCTGAACTTCAGAGCTAACTGGCTACTCTGTGTGTTACTTTGTTGAACCTGGTGCGCTGGGGGCTGACGGCCGTCCCTGAGCGCCTGGCCCCGTGCTCAGGGAGAAGGGCCGTCCCTCTGTCCCGCCTGCCCCCCTGTGACGGGGGTCAAACAAGGAGCCATCAGATACAGGCTTTTTCCTTGTCCTCCAGATATTTCTTCCCCGACTTGCTGGGAGATTGGACCAGAGTCCTAAGGATCCGAATGCAGACCCTGCGGAGGAGGTATGGGTCGTCGCAAGAGAGTGGGGCGGCTCTTCCAGTCGCGGGATGAGCCCGGGCGGTGGTGGGCTGACCCGTACGGACTGAGTGAGCTCCGCCAGCCCTGCAGGACAGCGTCCTCAGAGGCGCGTGCTGGGACAGGGTTGGCGTCAGACTGTGGGGGAAACCCAGGAAAATCCAGGTGGGGAGCGGGAAGGTGGGGCAGAGAGGGAAGGAGGCAAACCCCATGCAAGGTATGTTTGGCTCAGAGGGACGCACTGGGCATTGTCCTGCGTGGGGGCAAGGAGGCCGCGTGCACCCCTGCACGCCCGTCACTCATGGACGCCGTCCATTCCGGGCTCTTCCTGGCCTTGCGCAGGCAGGCGGGCTCCAGCGACCTGGGGACAGGCCCCATCTGGGAGATGCAGGTGCTCTAGCAGTGGACGCATCAGGAACCCGGGCGCATGCGGTGGCACGGGGACCAGGGGTGTGGGAGACGGTGGCCCCATTCACAGCGTGCAGGGGAGGCGCCAGCCGGGAGTGAGCCCGATCTCCAAGGTGCAGGTGGTGCGGTTAGAGGTGCGGTGGGAGGCGCCATCCCCGGTGCCCCAGAAAGAGTGGCGTCTAGTCTCAGTCCTGCCTGCTGCCTGATGCCCCCAGGAGCCATAGCGAACACGCGGTCACGTGTGTATCGTGATATGGACACTGGGTAGCTCTTTACAGGTAGAAACAGTGCTTTAACTGCTCTTCCATTTGAGGTTCACAAACCTGGTTGAGGAGGCATTGGGATTAAGCCTGTTGTCCCGATGAGCCAACCCAAGCTCAGGGAGGTTGACGTACTTGATTGAGATCACACAGACCATAAGGGACGGAGGGGTCTCGGCCCAGGCCCCCTGGCCCTGACATCCCACCCTCTTCTGGGGACCACGGTGCTTCCTGACTGGCTCAGGGAAGCCCAGCCCCGGACGCCTCTCCTGCAGGCCTCCAGGTGCAGCCCACAAAACCAGCCAGGCAGAATCTCGGGGGCCGGACGTTGGGAAGATTTCCAGGGGGGTCAGGCCACCTGCTCGTGCCCGGAGAGGCAAAACAGGGAGCGGACGATGCCATCACGGAGAGGCTGTCAACGGGAGAGTGAAGGGAAGGCATGGGGACCAAAAGCCATGGGCGCTGGGGACATGTGAGGAGCAGGTAGTCTCCCAGTAACCCCGAGAAGGGGCTAGTGGCCCCTTTTCCAGACGAGTTCAGAGAGGACACACAGTCGTCCACATCACAGGGGTGGGTGGGGGATACCTGGATTTGAACCCAGGTCTGCGGGGCTGAGATGCGTGCTCTCCCTGCCCTCCCACCCACCGTTGACAAACGTACGCGTCTCTTTTATGCTCTGGCGTTTGGTGCTTCATTTATTGATACCGTGTATTTTAACACTGACAAAAGTTCTGATATTGCCTAAGAACAGAAGACAGCTGACCGGATTCACTAGAATCTGGAAGAACCGTGAGAAGTCCCAGTTTAGCTCCCAGTGTTGCCAAGGATTACAGTAGTTCAGCGAAGCCCTGAGATGTCTTCTTTCTTCTAGGTGATGACAGCGCCCTGTCTTCTCAGAAGGAAGTTCGGTAATTCCCCGAAAAGTCAAGGTAAGAGTTAGCGGCTTCCCTCAACCCCGAGGGCCTGGGAGATGAGCTCGAGGGTGTGAAAGTGGCCAGTGGGGGTTCTGCATTTCTGTGTAATCTCTGGGACACAGCATCCCATGCCCCCGGGGCCTGAAGGATGACTCCCCGAGCCGCTCCTGCCAGGAAGCATTCCAGTGGGTTGGTGTTCTGGAACCCGCCTGGTTGAGCACGCAATGGGCGTGGCGCTGGCGTTTTCCACGTTCTGCATTGTAAACTGCTCTAAGGCTTAAGGCTTATCACCCTTCTCATGCAAAGCACAGAAGGTAACTTAGCTTCCCTTGATGTCTCAGTGGTGACCAGGACATCAACTTTGCTCCACGACCAGGGTGATAGGCCTGGCTGCCTCGTCCACGGTGCACGGCCGGGCTGTCGGGGAATCGTGTCTTGCTCCCCTTGCAGCCCGCCCGAGGATCACAGAGGGAAGCAGCCCCTTTCCCAGGTCAGGGTCCAGTCCCTCCGCTGCTGTGTCAGGCCTCTGAGCCACTGTGGCATCTCCTCTTGTCCCTGCATCTGAGCTCTGCCCTCACCACCCACAGCCATGGTCCCAGCACAAAGAGCTCTCTATGTTCCTCTTCTGCTCCCGAACAATCGTTGGCTCCCACCTGCCTGCAGAATGAGTGGGATTTCTTAGCACAGCCTTCCAGACCCTCACTTTCTGCCCCACACGGGACCCTTGGGTGAACAACACACACCTCACAGGCACATGGGGGTGTCGAGCGCTCTGTGCACACACACCTCCGTACCTTTGCCTGGGCCGGGCCTTCTGCCTGGAGCGCTCCTCGCTCCCTTTCCTACCCGCCTCTGCCCTCTGAAGGCCAAGTGCAGCGCCCCTCCCAGGAGGTTCTCCACCACCTCCAGAACATTCTCCACCACCTCCTCAGGGGACATCTTTGCACAGCCCTCTTTGCACCCAGCTCTCCTCCATGCAGCTTCCTCTTTGCACCCCAGAGCTCCCCGTACCCGGGCAGGTCAGGCCAGAGACAGAGCTGGTCCCGAGGCCCTTTGAGGCGAATCCCTGACTCAGGGCCACGAGCGGGGTGACGGACTTTGTCAGCGAGGCCACCTGCCGCGGAGCAGGGGGAGCTTCCAGCAGGCCCCGGGGCTACCACCCAAGTGAAGGCTCACGGTTGCAGCGGGGGGCCACGGGGCGAGCGCCTGGTCAGTCAGAGGCCACTCACCTGGTCCCGGGCCCCCTGGAGCCGGCGGGCTTTCCAGGGACTAAACGGCCCGGCTGCAGCTGCTGGTCCCCACACTCCTCTCCGGTCACCACGGCCAGCCTTGGCGGGGTGGCTTCTCACCCATGTGCCAGACGTCCGTCCCCACACGGGAAGGGTTCACTGCCCCGTAGCTGGGATCGCTGGGTTAGCAGCACCCTCCACAGAGTTTAGGAGCAGGAAGGGGGGCAAAGCCCAGCAACTCGTTCTCTGCCCACAGTGGAACCCTGAGCTCGTTTGCCAGCCCCCCTGCCAAAACATGACACTCAGCCCTGCTGTGTAGCCTCTGCCAATTTCTGTGCTGTAAACACTCCGCCGCGGCTGATGTCAAGCTGCCACCTTGACGTCAAGGGACACGGGGCTGGGCAGAGGAGACGTGGCCCAGCACCCCCCCCCCCCGAGAGCAGGTGCATGTCAGGCAGGGCCCCCACTACACCTGCCAGAGGAGGAAGACCCCCGGGATTTGCTCACTTGTGCCCATGAACACAAACAGTTGACTAGGATGTGAGACCAAATGCCGCAGCTACACGACCGAAGCCCTGGGGGGGACCCTCTTCTGAGGGGCAGGGTTCCCAGACCCCCCAGGCCCGTGGCACTTCAAGAATTAAAGGAAACGCAATGGCGTGTTGTGTTGTGTTTCGCCCGAGGGAGCATTTCTGGAGCCGAGAGATAGGAGAGAGAGCGGATTTTAATGCTCGCTCCAAGGCAAGGGAGAAAGAAGTGTGTTTGCACAGCTGCTGACATGCTTCTGTGCCCCTGAAGGTAAAGACGGGGCCTCCTTTGGTCGGCAGTCGGTGTACCGCGGATCCCTGACACAGAGAAACCCCAACAGCCGGAAGGGGGTGGCCAACCACAGCTTTGCGGTAAGCTTGTCTCTTCCCTCCTGAGGCGGCTTGGAAACTCCCTGACCCGTCAGGTTTACACGTTGGTGTTAAGACTCCAGAGCAGAGAAAATGGGGATAAACTAACAAGTGAAATCAGCAAAATATTTATAGAAAAATTGAAAACATTTCTTAAAGGTACCAGAATATACCAGTGATAGGGGTCCCCGCTTACCCTGGGGTGGGTCTCGGCTTGGGGAAGGGGACCATCGTGACACAGAGAGGACACTCGTGGGAGGGGACCATCCATGAGACAGTGACGACACTCGGGGGAGGGGACTGCCCACGAGACAGTGAGGATGCTCAGGGGAGGGGACCGCCCACGAGACAGGACGCTCGGGGGAGGGGACCACCCACGAGACAGTGAGGATGCTCAGGGGAGGGGACCGCCCACGAGACAGGACGCTCGGGGGAGGGGACCATCCACGAGAGAGAGAGGACACTGTCCTCACAGCCCCAGCAGCTCACGAGTGCTGTAAAGGTCATTCAGCAAAGCACATGTGCAGATGCTGGGGTCAAGGCTGTCCCCCAGGTTCCATGGGAGAGAGCGCTCTGCAGAGTGCCCCGTCCTGGCTCCCCCTCTCGAGAGCCGGTGAAAGCACCAGCTCTCCCCGCATGGGCGCTGCCTGCCTGAGGCAACCCCAGCAGCACCTCGGAGACGTGGCTCCGTGACAGCTCAGAAGAGCCCATCTCTTAGGACCTCAAGGTCACGCCCACAGCCTGGGGATGGGCATGACGACTCGGTGCCGGTGGCCACAGTCAAGGCCCGAACCCCCGCGACCCCGGTGGCTCTCCACTCGCACCTCTTGCCGGCGCTTTATTCTCTCCGTGAACTCCATTCTTAAAAAAGGGTTTCCAAGCATCTCACGCCGGGGATGCACAACTACAGCAAAAAGGCTGATCCTAAGTGTGTGAGCTTATGCTGGCCACAGGGAGGTGGGTGACCCCGCCATCGTTTGGCCGCCCCAACAAGGGGACGAGGGGACGTGTGTAGGGGGAGATGGCACAGGGTAGAGGTGCCCGCAAGCCCACTTTAACCAGAAGGAGGTGTCGGGACTGTGGCCAGTGCAGGGCCATCCCAGACGGAGGGCTGATGACCACTAATGAGAAATTGGCCAACAGGGACTTGAGAATCTAAATGCTTTCAGGTTAGAATACAGCTCCTTGTGTTTCAGAGCCTTACATTTTCCGATACTTTCCATCCGTACACCCCCTCTGATGACAGGCCAGTGCCGCTAACCCAGCTGGGGGAGCGGAGGCAGAGTCGCTGTGCAGAAACTGCACAGGGATTGACCGGCACCTCTGACCAACGTGTTTGTGTGTCTGCGTGTTGCTGTGTGCACTCCTGTGTGTGTGTGTGCACACTCGTATGTGTGCGTGCCCACGTGTCTGTGCGTGTGTGTGCACTGTGTGTATGCTCGTATGTGTGTGCGTGCACATGTGTGTCTCTGCGTGTATGCTCACCTGTGTGTGCACACTCGTATGTCTGTGTTGCGTGCCCACGTGTGTCTGTGCATGTATACATGCCTGTGTGCACGCTTGTATATCTGTTGCGTGCCCACGTGTCTGTGCGTGTGTGCACAGGTGTCTGCACATGTGTCTGTGTGCACACCCATCTTGCACAACTATGTGAGTGTGTATTTGTGCTCCACAGAAACCCGTGATGACCCACCAGCCCTAAAGGGGGAGCTTTGTCGGAACAAGACGGAGCGACCCGGGGGCCCTAGCCCTCTCCTTCCCTCCGCCTCACCGTCCCGTTCCTCCGTCTGCCCCGCGCTCTGTGCTGCACGCAGTCCGGGGAGAGACAGGACGCAGCACCGTCCACCGAGGGACCCGCGTTCTCAGACCCTCGGCTCCTCCCCCACGTTCACGGACGACCTCCGCCCCCACCCCTGCCGGCCCGCTCTGATCCGTGAGAAACATCTAAGCTGACCTGGCTTCCCTTTAGGACGGCGTTAAACTCTTTGAAGGACAAAAAGAAGAACATTCTCAGTGTGATCTTTTAGCCCTTTCCCTGCTGGCTCGGTGCAGCATCTGCCGTGTGTGTACTCTACGCGGTGTCAGGGTGCCTGTATGTGCGCGTGCGTGTGCCTGTGTGTGCGTGCGTGTGTGTGCGCACGCGTGTGCCTGTGTGTGTGCGTGTGCCTGTGTGTGTGCGTGTGCCTGCGTGTGTGCGTGTGCGTGTCTGTGCACGCACGTCTGCATGCACGCACCTGTGTGTGCGTGCGCGTGCCTGCGCGCCTGTGCCTGTGTGCGCACGCCTGTGCCTGTGCGCACCTGTGCCTGTGTGTGCGCGCATGTGCCTTGTGCGTGCGCATGCCTGTGCGCGCCTGTGCCTGTGCGCGCATGCCTGTGCGTGCGCGCGTGTGCCTGTGCGCGCGCGTGTGCCTGTGTGCGCGTGCCTGTGCGTGCGCGCGCGTGTGCCTGTGTGTGCGTGCGTGTGTGTGC
>NW_023270377.1:3122694-3177230 GCF_011800145.1 Mirounga leonina | reverse complement strand
CGCGTGTGTGCGTGTGCCTGCATGCATGCGTGTGCGTGTCTGTGCACGCGCGTCTGCATGCGCGCACCTGTGCGTGCGCGTGCCTGCGCGCCTGTGCCTGTGTGCGCGTGCCTGCGCGTGTGCCTGTGCGCGCGTGTGCCTGTGTGTGCGCGCGCGTGCTGTGGGACAAGGAAACCGGGCATCCAGACGAGTGACTGAACTCATGGCCAGCTGACGCCCCCCCGGCCCCCTCGCAGCTATTCTGTGGGTTCACCTGTGGCTCACGGCCGGGGAGGAATTGCACTGCGGTCAAGGGCAGAGCGAGCACGTGGCGGCAGGTGAGCCTCCGATGGATGCCCAGGTGCAGGCGCGCAGGGCGTGTGGGAGAGGCGCATGCTGGAGCCCAGGACACGCAGGCAGGAGGGTGGGGTCCGGCCTGCTGCTGCCGCTGCTGTGGTGACATCCAGCGGGACGGAGGGCCAGGACCAACCGGGGATGCCTGCTGGGCACCTGCCGTCCGTGCTGTGGGTGAGCTCCAAGTCCTCCTCCACCTGGGACAGTCGGATTCACGGTTACTTCTGGGCGTCTGTGTGGCTCATCCATTTTCAGGGGAGCCCGCTGGGACCCTCGGGGCCGCCTTGGAACAAGTAACCGTAATTGCACCCCCTCCCCAACTGAGCACTGTTAACGTGCTTCACGGGAACTCACGTGTTGAATCCTTGGATTAAATTTAAGCCCGTTTTGTAGAGGAGGACACTGAGCCCCGAGTGGGAGGCAGCCTCCCTGGAGCAAGAAGCTGCCAGGTGGTCCTGATACTTTCTAAAGTGACCTTGGGCCAGCTTTAACTTTTCCCTCTTAAATTGCTTGGTGTTTGTGTGCAAATGAAGTGGGAACCAAAAGCAGATGGAGAGGTGGTGGCCGGGAGCCCCAGAGGGCGAGCCCGTCTCCCCCCGACGGTGGACGGAGCCCCCCCACACCACCACGCAGACCCTGGACCACGAGCTTTGCGACCCGGGAACCTTGCGAGGCCTGTCGGTTTGGGGGACCCCACCCAAGGCAGGCCTCTTTTCTCCAAAGCGCCGTGCTCCTGCTTCCCCCCGAGGACACCTGCCCACGGTCTGGGCCTGAGCCCGCAAGTCTGGCCGCATCCATGAGCTTCCTTGTTGCCTGGGTTGTCTTTGTGCCGCAACAACACCGTTGAGTATTTACCATCCGGCCCCTTACGGGAGGGGTTGCCGACTCCTGGCCTCTGTCCCTGACTCCGGCAGCAGGGCTGGCCAGGGCGAGGGCTGCACACCAGCCTCTCTCGAGTCTGCCCCCCACCAGCCACCCCCCAGCCCCGCACTCTCCGCCGCCCTCCGCCCCTGCACTACCCACCCCCCGCGTGTTTGGAGAGAGGCGCATCGCCCCGCACTAGCACGGTCTTGGCAAACACTGAAGACGTTACAGCTTGGAGTAGGGTCTCCCACTGTGGAGACTGGGAGTCCAGAATCAGCGGGTCAGCAGGGCCCGGCTCCCTGCAGAAGCTCCAGGACAGACTCCCTTCTCTGCCCTTCCAGCCACGGGGGCTCCCGCCATCCTGAGCCTGTGGCTGCATCACTCCAGGCGGCGGCCCCGTCCTCACACGGCCCTCTGTGTCCGTCTCAGGTCTCATGAGGATGCTTGACATTGGCTTTAGGACCCATCTCGATTATCCAGGGTGATCTTCTCATCTGGAGATCTTTACCCTAATTACATGTGCAAGGACCCTTTCCCCAAATGAGTTCGCATTCACAGGGTCCAGGAGCGAGGGTGGGAGTTTGGGGAGCCACCATTCAGCCCGCTCTAGCTAAGTTGGGAAACCTCATCTGCTAACGGAGTGGAACCCCCCCACCCAGACCCTAAAAGAGAGCACGGAGCTGGCAGAAGGGGCGCTGCATACTTGCAGGGGAGCGGCCTCCCCCGCAGCCACCCAGGGAGCCCCGGGCCCAGGCACACGCTTCACTTCTGAATGCAGCACGAGCAAGGGGCCTCCCTCCCTGCTCCGCCCCGCGGCCCACAGCACAGCCAGCTGCCCCCCGTCCTCCCAGCCCCCGCCTCCGTGGACACTCTCCGGTGCCTGTCCTTACTTCACCTAGGAGCAGACATAGCGCTCCCTGCCCCATCAAGGCCAGAGAACCCTTGTGCAAGTAAAGCTCCAGTTCCACCAGTTCAGTTCAGGGAAGGGAGACGGGGGAGGGGGAGAGGGGTGCCCGGGGGCAGAGCGGCCAGTGCCAGACGGCCCAGGGCCCAGCCTGCGCTGACACAGCAGAAAGCTTCGGGAACAACGGCTGTGCGTGTGACCTCACCAAGCAGTAACTTGGGGGCCCAAGCACAAGACAACCCCACACCTGTGGGCGCCCCGTGGCTATAACGGTTAAGCCTGCAAAGCACCCACTCCATGCTGGCCTCTCCAGGGCTAATACTACTGCTCACAGCTCAGACAGAGCCCCGAGGCTGCATCCCTGGCTCTGGGGAGGGCTTCCTTGGGAATCAAACAGGCAGCAGAGACGAGAGTCGGCCTGGTCGCCAAGGGGTGACCAGGGGAAGAGTTTCCTGCCCCCTCTGAGTGGGACTTTTCCCAGGCTGTTCTCCATCCAGTCTCTCACTCAGAGCGAAGGTTCGAGTCCACAGGGCTTTGCTGGGAGGCAGGTGCCCTGCATCTTCAGGAGATATGGGAGCCCATGCCCACAGCTCCCCATGGCCTCAAATAAGAGGTGATTTTTTTCATATTTAATTCCCTATGCTATCTATAAATTTCAGTATTTGGAAGAATTCTCCTGAGTCTCTTTTTCTAGCAGATGGTCATTCCTGAGACATCCTTCCTGGAAGCTGAATACAGACAGGGCAGGGACCAGTGACCCTGGCGCTCACTTCCTTCTAACCAAGAGCAAGAGAAGTTGGTGGTTTTGTTATGACTCCGGGTGGATATTAGAGTTAGCATTTAAAATGTCTCCAGAGTCGGGACACCTGGGTGGCTCAGTCGGTTGGGCATATGACTCTGGATTTCAGCTCGGGTCATGATCTCAGGGTTGTGGGATTGAGCCCCGCATCGGGCTCCATGCTGAGTGCGGAGCCTGCTTAGGATTCTCTCCCTCCCTCTGCCCCTCCCCACCCCCGCTCACTTGCTCTCTTTAAAAAAAAACTTAAAATTTCTCCAGAGTTATATTCTCCAACAGTCTTCTTTATCAGGGAAAAGAGGAAAAGCTTCCTGAGGAGCTGAATGCACGGGTCTCCCGAAGATCCCTCAGAGTTTCATGTGAGTCTGGAGTGGGCAGCGGGAGGCACTCTGCTCAGATCACCTTGCATCTGACACATTGCGGTCCAGGCCCAGACACCCACAGCACGCCCGGCTCCCGGCAGGTGGCTGGGGAAGTATGCAGCCTCGCAGGCGGTCCCCGGCGCATCAGGCCTCAAGCCAACCCCGGGTCAGGGTTCTTCCACCGCAGCGAGATAGTGAGCCACGATTTCTGGAGGTCTCGGCAGCACGGCGTGGAAGCGTCCACTTCACAGGGGGCCGGATAACCCCCCCCCAAAGACAGGATAGGACTCTTGTGTGCTTGCTTTCTGATCCCCAGGTGCCTGGCATCCGGCACGTGGGCCAGCCAAGTGAACTTTACACGTGCCCACGAAGCTCATAGCACCAAAGTTGCTTTTGCACAGGATTATTATGACCTATGAGCTGTCTTTGTGTTTTGTTGGGAAGAAAACAGAAAATGTAGACAAGCTAAGGCAACAAGAATGTCAGCATCAGCTCTCAACCAGCAAGCCTGTCCATCGCTCCGGACATCCCTCCATATATTTGCTTTCAACTTAAAACTCCTGCAGGTGCATTCCCTGGCAAGGAGGTGAAACCCACTCCAGATGTTGCCCCCCCCCCCCAGCTATGGCTTCTCAGGAAACAGTCGGCTCCAGAAAGTAGGGTTTTACCCTCTCTTGCTGCCTAGATTCCCCTGCAGACGCCTCCAGCGAACTCCACCCAGAGACAGCTTCGCAGGTAGGTAAACAAGACAAGTCCCCTCAGACCGCCCAAGTACTTCCACACCTGCAGCTCAGCGGTGTCTAGGCTCAGAACCCCAAGGCAACGGTCATGCTGCAGAAAGTAGCATTTGACTACATCCCTGCAAAAACTTATAACAGACTGTGATGATCAACTTTATGTATCAGCTTGGCTAGGTCATGGTGCCCTCATGTTTGACCAAACACCAGTCTAGATGTTGCTGTGACAATAGTTTTTAGGTGTGATTAACAACTACAGTTAGCAGCCTTTGAGTAAAGCAGATTCTCCTCTGTAATGTGGGTGGGCCTCGTCCAATCAGGTGAAGGCCGTAAGCGAGAAAGGTCTCCCAAGAGGGAATTCTGCCCCAGGACTGCCTTCCAACTCCAGCTGCAACATCATCTCTTCCCTGCGTCCCCAGCCTGTCATCTTGCCTTGTAGATTTCAGACTTGCCAGCCCCACAATCCCGTGAGCCAGTTCCTTAAATCTCTACACACACACAGACACACATATGCTATTAGTGCCATTTCTCTGGAGAAAACTGACTCATGCACAGTTCCCACATAAGAGCTGTGTCTAATATTTCCCACACTGAACTCAGGAACCAGTTGGATGGGAGTCACGTGCAAGCGTTGGAGAACACCATTTCCATTAACCACAAATGTGATGCCAAGTTCCCAGAGCCACTGCCTCTCGGGGCAGGAAGATGCTCCCAGCATTGCTCATCTCTCACTAACACTTGATCTCAGCTCTTGGGAACTTCACTTCCCACATGACACATACTTGGGAAACGGCTTTCTAACTTAAAGATGAGTCCTTTAAATTGTTCTCAAGAATTTGGATTTTTAGTGGGCAGAAGACATGAACGGACATTTCTCCAAAGAAGACATACGCATGGCCAACAGACACATGAAAAAATGCTCCATATCACTGGGCATCAGGGAAATCCAAATCAAAACCTCAATGAGATACCACCTCACACCAGTCAGAATGGCTAAAATTAACAAGTCAGGAAACAACAGATGTTGGCGGGGATGCAGAGAAAGGGGAACCCTCCTCCACTGTTGGTGGGAATGCAACCTGGTGCAGCCACTCTGGAAAACAGTATGGAGGTTCCTCAAAAAGTTGAAAATAGAGCTACCCTATGACCCAGCAATTGCACTACTGGGTATTTACCCCAAAGATACAAATGTAGGGATCCGAAGGGGCACCTGCTCCCCAATGTTCATAGCAGCAATGTCCACAATAGCCAAACTATGGAAAGAGCCTAGATGTCCATCAACAGATGAATGGATAAAGAAGGCATGGTATATACACACACACACACACACACACACACACACACACACACTGGAATATTATACAGCCATCAAAAAGGATGAAATCTTACCAGTTACAACCACATGGATGGAACTAGAGGGTATCATGCTAAGCGAAATAAGTCAGTCAGAGATAGAGAAATACCCTATGATCTCACTCATACGTGGAGCTTAAACAAAACACATGAATATAGGGGAAGAGAAGGAAAAATAAAATAAGATAAAAACAGGGACGCCTGGGTGGCTCAGTCGGTTAAGCATCTGCCTTCGGCTCAGGTCATGATCCCAGGGTCCTGGGATCGAGCCCCGCATCGGGCTCCCTGCTCCGCGGGGAGCCTGCTTCTCCCTCTGCCTCTGTCTCTCTCTCTCATGAATAAATAAATAAAATCTTTAAAAAAAAAAAAAAGATAAAAACAGAGAGGGAGGCAAACCATAAGAGCCTCTTAACTACAGGGAACAAACTGAGGGTTGCTGGAAGGGAGGGGGATGGGGAGAATGGGGTAACTGGGGGATGGGCATTAAGGAGGGCACTTAATGGAATGAGTGCTGGGTGTTGTATGCAACTGATGAATCACTGACCTCTACCTCTGAAACTAATATTACACTCTAGGTGGGTTAAATTGATTGTAAGTAAAAAAAAAAAAAATTTAAGCGTTTGGATTTTCCTTCTACGTCAGAAGGAGCTTTGCCGCTGACCGAAGGCCCCACTCGCCACGGTCACTCTGCTGCTAGGACTCTGGTGACTCCCAGGCCCCGGTGGCCGCCTCTTTCCTGTCAGACTGTCTTTCTGGGCCTCCAGAAGGATCCCATATTCGAAACACACAGGCCAAAGTCACAAGGACTAGTTTCTTCTAGAAATAAGCACCAGAAAGTAGTATTTCATCAGTCGCTCTTCACACAGAGCACAGCATCCGTTTCCTGGGGCCGTCACCCAGTGACACAAGCAAGTGGGTGAGGACAACTGAAATTTCCTCTCTCACAGCTCAGGAGGCCGGAAGCCCAGGTTCAAGATGTCAGCAGTGCCAGTTCCTTCTGGAAGCTCTGAGGGAGAAGCCATGTCATCCTCCCCCCCAGCTCCTGGTGGCCACTGCCAGTCCTTGGCTGTGGCCACGTCACTCCCATCTCTAACTCTGTCTTCACAGCACCTTCCCCTGACGTGTCTGAGGGTCTGTCCTCTTCCTATAAGGACCCAACTGACTGCATTCAGGGCCCACCTTCCTCCAGCATGACCTCATCTTAATTTGATTACATCTGCAAAGACCCTATTTCCAAATAAGGTCACATTCTGAGGTTCCTGGTGGACATGAATTTTGGAGGGACACTATTCAACCCATTGCACCATCACGGTCTAAAAACCAAACCCAAAAACAGCCACCCATCATCATGCTACCTGCTGAGTCTGCCTGGAGACCCACCTTGTTGAGGGTAAAAGCTCAAAGGTCTCAAAAGCATCCAGTTCACTCCAAAAGTGCGGTCCTCTTAATCATGCTAACGTGAAGAACAGGGGTGGTTGAGCCCCTCATGAAGGTCTCTTCAATGTGGGGCTCCTTTAATGTCAAGGAGCGGAATCCACTCAAACCGGCCCAAGTGAGATAGAGAGTGTTGAGACTCATGGCACTTTCCTTCAGGACAGTGGGAGCCCAAGACCCAGCCTCAGGAAGGGCAGGGCCGGGAGAGGCTCTGTGGCAGCCATGCCCTTGTGACCTCTCTGAGGTGTCCCTCATGACCGTGAACCGCTCAGCAGACTTTTCAGCAGGCGGCCCCCAGCGGCCTCTCCAGCCCGTCCTGACTGTCCCTGCAATGGCCATAGCTCATGGTTCCAGACACAAAGAGACAGCGTGCGCAGGGCCACGTGCATCCCAGGCCCTGGCCGACCTGGGGGGGCTGCCGGATCCAGATGAGAAGCATCCCACTCGACTAGCAGGGGGAGCAGGTCTTTTGATCCCGCACATGGGTCACTGCGACCTCAAGAAACCAGACAAGGGTCTGAGGGCCTCCCTCTATGATGCGCTCACCCCTACAGTGAGTCATCTTCCTGCTGGAAATACAGGGGCAGCCCCCTGCCGCCCAGGGGCCCAATCCAGCCGCGGTCTGGTTTTGTAGAAGTCCCTACAGGTGCCCAGCCGTCAACGGTCCCTTCGGGGTGGCCTGTGGCTGCAGCAGGGACTGCGGCCCGCAGAGCTGATAAGGTTGGCCAACCCCCAACAGACAAGTGTGCCAGGGCGGGGGGCGGGGGAGGGCCAGGACAGTGGAGGGCTTGGAACGCTTGTGCACAGGGTGGTTCAAGGACGGGGGGCCGGTGGGAGCGAGGCCGTCACCTGCTGGCGGACCCCCACAGTGGCAAGGCGCCAACGCCACGCTGAGACAGAGCTACTTAGCTGATAAGGGAGGATTCTCTATCCCCCACACACGTGCACGCACATGCACACACATGCACACGCACTCACACACCCACACGTACACGTGCACACGCATGCATACATATGTGTAAGCGCACACACACACGCTCCCACGGTGATGGCCAGGAAGCCTCCCAGGGCTCCCATGATCTCCGTTTCTCTTGCCCCAGGGGGCCCTGGGACTGTGCACACATCTGTGGGGACCACCCAGGGGACCCCCCTCCAGATAGGACCACACCCCACGACAGCGTCCTGCATCACCATCACCCCAACTAGGAGCGCCGGGAGCTCTTGAGCATGGCTGCCCCAGGAATTCCAGTGTCCTTACCCCACAGCCCAGGGTAGAAGCTCCCCACCTGCCCTCCACCCCCATGCTCCTTACGCTGCCCCCTCATCTGTGCCCCCAGACCCCCAATCATCCCAGGAGCCCACAGAACCTTCATTGCTAGGAATGGGCAGCCGTGGGGCAAGGGAGAAGCGTGTGGGACCGGTCCCCTGAGGAGTCAGGTGCGCCCTGAAGCTTTCGCTAGAAGTCTGACAGAGGCAAGAAGTGGGGGCTGTCCCCCCACATTCATCTGAGGGGAGCCACCAGGAGGCCTCTTCCCCAGGAGGGGCTCCTTAACACTGCACACAACAGCACGTACATAACCTTCATGCCCTCTGTAATTCAGAATACGAGTGAGTTGGGTTCTCAAGTCCCAGTTAGGTGGCAGAATGTTATGCAGCTATTTTAAATGGCATCAATCCACAGGGTTTTTTTTAACAACTCAAGGGCATGACTGTTGAATGAAAGCAATGAGATTCAAAATGTGGACATCCAGGGAATGTACCCAGAAAATGTGCGGGGAGATAGCCCACTAGAAGGAGATATATCACATGTGCTGAATGACTGGCTTCCTCCTCATTACTGGTGCTTTTTTTCCCCGCGTTTTTCCATATGCGCTAAATTCTTCCCCAATGTATATAAATCGCTTTTATAATACAAAACAAATTTGTTTATTATTGTATAATAAAAATTATAATAAAAATTAATGCATTTGTTTTATAACAGTAACAAACTTGCTAGTTCTGCACATCAATCGTGAAGACCGTGGAAGGCCTAGGAGAAAGCACGGTGCGCGTCACAGAAACAGGACGAGGCTGGTCTGCGTGTCACCCGGCGGGGACTGAGGGCAGCGAAGCCGGGCCGGGCCGGGCGCTCCTGCTACCTTTGCCGTCCGCCCAAGGGCCAGTGTGAAGAAGGAAGGCTAATGTGTTTTAAAACCACTCAACCCAAATGCAATTATATAACCCAGGAAGGGACAAATCACGTCGCTGATGAGTTTTTTTAAAAAATAGAAGAAAAAACGCGGAGGCTCTGTCCTGATGCCGCCCTGGGAGGGAGGGGAGGCGGAGAGGGGGGCATCTGGGGGGCGGGCTGCTTCCTCCTCGGGTTATAAAAGGGGCGAGCTGGCTCTGCCTGGGTCACCACAGCACGCTCACCAACGCTGCCGCCGCCCTCGTGGGGACCCGCAGTGAGTAGCTCTCGCGCCGTTTCTCTGTGCTCCTTCCTGGCCACTCTCCTCCCTGGTGGGCTGGGTGGGGGCTCCCTGCAGCCAGGGGTTGGTGCGTCTGAGGGACACCAGACTGCCCAGAGGCCCCCATGCTCAAGCGTGGTCCGTGGGGGAGACAAAAGGCGAAGTTGTCCCATGCAACTGCTCTGGGAATGCAGACTGGGAGGCCCAAAGGGCCGGCGGCAAAAATCTCCAGTGGGCTGGGAAGCAGGTCCTACAATGCCAACCACCTGGCGTGGGTCCCGCCCAGAGGGACAAGAAACAGCCCAGCCGGTCTGGATGGATCTCTCTGTTACTCTGCTTCATGGGGGCACCTCCATTTCCTCCAGATTGGGGGTCTCCACCCCACCCGGTGCGTGACACCCCAACAGGCCTCTAAAATGGAAAGAGGTGTGCATTTTAAATTGCCTTCCATGGGGCTCGGACAGGCTGGAAAGTCAAGGTCAGCAGAGGGGGTCCTCCCTGAAACAGACAGGGCTCCCAGGCATCTTCCAAGTGCCAAGGGTATGGGCCCCTGCGGGCTGGGTACCAGGTCAGCCTGATGGATGCTGCTTAGGCAGGTCAGCGCCTCTACTCCGGCAGGGTGAACGAGGACTTTCCGGGTGCCCCTGCTGCCTACAGCCCTCTAGTCCTGCCATGCCGCATGGGTGGCAGGGGGTCCCACCTGCTGGAGACACAGCAGATGGCATCTGGGCTCATGATGAGGGTGAGTGCGCTTGGTAAGGACAGAGGACTGACTCCCCTGCATCTCCCGGCCGCTGCCCACCCTGTGGGGGTATCGGGAGGTCCTGGGCTGAGTGAGGGAAAGAAGCCTCAACGGGGGTCGTAGCCCATGAGCCTGCGGCAGGCATGACACACCCCAGCCCCGGCCATGTCTGAGGCTGGCATATCACCCCTACACCTCTCCAGCGACCCTGGGCGCCTGGGGACGAGCTCCCCACAGCCTGCTCACCTCTGCCCTCCCTGCCCGGGCGCACAGCACACACAGTGGTACAGAGAGCGCCCGTCCCTCTGGTGCCCTAACAGACAGACAGACAGACCGACCAGGGCCGTTCCAAGACAGTCCACCTCCCTGCGCCCACCACATGTACACCTCCGGATCCTCCCCAGGACAGAGGGTCGGCGCAAACGTGTCTGAGCCCGTCAGAGGCTGACACGCACGCGATGGCCTCACACAACGCTCACCGGACAGAGGAGAGAACGAGGTCCCAGGGAGGGCGACGGGCTTTGCGAAGAGCCGGGTTTGCCTGCTAGATCGGCGCCCAGGACCACTCGGGCACAGATCAGAGTGCACAGGGAAGTGTGGCTGCACACACGCACTCACATGTCACGCACGCCCACGCACACACCACGCTCACATTATCTCGGGCGGCCACCCTGGTGAGCACGCAGCCTCGCGTGTACGTGACATTGCTCCTGTCCTTCCGCCC
This sequence comes from Mirounga leonina, assembly GCF_011800145.1. Taxonomy (NCBI): domain Eukaryota; kingdom Metazoa; phylum Chordata; class Mammalia; order Carnivora; family Phocidae; genus Mirounga; species Mirounga leonina. The sequence continues at coordinate 3,166,534 of NW_023270377.1, read as the reverse complement.
CAGGTTGTGCCCTCCCGTGTGGGATCCCACCTCAAGCGGGGCCCGAGCGAGGAGCCGGGGGATGAAACCTTTGCTGGCCTGGCTCCTGTGCCTGCTCCTGCTGGGCCTGGCCCTGAAGGGGGCTGCCAGCCAAGCCCACCAGCATTCCATGGAGATCCGCAGTGAGTGCCCGGACCCCGGGCCTCAGCCTCCCTCGCCCGCCCCCACCCCTCCACCCCCAGGTACCGGGCCGGGGCCTGGCCACCTCCCAACCAGGGGTACCGGCCTTGCTAAGTGCCTCAGCTCCGGGAGGGGTGTGGCCTGCCGTTCGCCAGGCCTTTCCACAGGGTGGCCCTGTCACCAGCTCCCCGGCGCCCCTGCCCCTGAGCCGCACACAGTGGAGGGGGTCACTTCCTGCCCCCGGGGTGGCCTGGGCCGAGAACCTGGGGGTGGGGCGAGGGGAGGAAGGGGTTGCTGGTGAGCTTGAATTCCCATTCCCCAACGCTCCCCCCTACCCAGCAGTGGCCTCGCCACCCACTCTGGGTGTCCCTGCTGTGCAGGTGGGTCCCAGCATGGCCTGGGCAGGTGCGCAGGGGTGAGCTGGGGGCCCCTGTGGGGAGCGCTGTGCGCGTGCACTGGGCCCTGCCACCCGTGGGAGCGAGCACACGGTGCACAGAGTCAGGAGACGCACCGCCCACACCCACGCCCGGCTCTTGCTCTTTCCTCCCCAGCCCCTGACATCAATCCTGCCTGGTACACGGGCCGCAGAATCAGGCCCGTGGGCCGCTTCGGCCGGAGGAGAGCAGCCCTGGGGGACGTGGCGAAGCCGAGATTCTGGCGCCAGCCGGCCTGCTTCCCCCTGCGAGGAGGCACCCAGCCCGCCCAGGATGGGTGACAGCCCAGCCCATGGAGGAATAATACCAGGAGCCAACCCCCAGCCTCCCCGCCTCCACGGGCTACTTCCCCCTCGATCCTAATAAAAGCAGCTGGCCTTGCTGCGGTGCGTCTTTGTGGTGGCCACGTGGGAGTTGTTCGTCCTCATGGCATGTTAGCCTGGAAGGACACTGAGAGCCCAGCGGCCCAGAGGTGCCATGACTTGCCCGAGGGCACCCCGCACTGAGTAGGGGAGTGGGGCCTTCCAGGGTCACCTGCAGCCCATCATACCCTCCACCCAGGCCGCTCTGAGTGGCTGCCCATGCTGCACACTGCACCACCCCGTGCAGGAGGCCCCGGGGGAGGGCAGCACAGCCCCTCAGCCTGACCTGTCCCTCTCCAAGCCCAGTCTCTTTTACCTCTCTTAGCACTCGGAGGAGAAAGAGAAGCGTGAGCTGCTTGTTTCTAATCAATAGCAGGAGACATGAACCTTAAATGAACGACAGTGTTTCCCTTTACCACCTGTTTCAAACTGTGCCAAGATGTCCCTGTGTCCTGCCTCCGACCAGGCAACTGAGCCCAGCCCTTAACTCTGAGACTCAATTTCCACATCTGAACACCCAGGAGAGTAACACCCGCCTCGTTCCACAGCTCAGGCAGGCACAGCACCTGCTTGCGGGCCAACACGGTGTGTGTGTTCAGCGTAGACCCCTTCCCCAAGGCCCACTCCAACACAGAGTACGGGAAGGAGGGCGGTAGGGACAGGCTTATCCAGTTACTTCCACACCCAAAGCATGCGGGCCTCTGCCTGCACTGTTTGCAGGGTCTCAGGAGCCCACCCTGACGACGGGACTTCTGTCGGTCCACACTCAGGAGTCCCCAGAGCAGGCCTGCAGGACCCCAGACCCCAGCTGTCCCTGCTCCAGTTCAAGGAAGGGGAGTCCATCAAGAGGAAGCAGAGCTGCCCCACCTCCCCAGCCCCAGGGAGGCCCCAGGGGGGGCGGAGGTCAGCTCCTCCCAGGGAAGAGCCCCCGCTACATGGGCACCTGCCCAGGGTGGAGTGAGCACGGGGACAGGAGGGGCCAGGACCCTGCCCAGGGCAGGCAGGTGCTGGCCCAGGCCTGGAAGAGCGAGCAGCCAGGAAAACAGTCTGGCACGTCCTCAGAACTTACACATAGAGTCGCCATATGGCCCATAGCACTCCCAGCTCCGTCCCCGAAGGAAGTGAGAACAGGTGTTCAAACAAATATTTATACAGAAATGTTCACAGCGGCACAATTCACCATAGACAGAAAGGTAGAAACACCAAATACCCAGCAACAGCTGAACAGATAAACCAAACCTGGTCCAGCCACACCACGGATTATGATTCAGCCATTAAAAAGGACTGAATTGGGCTGAATGCTCCAGCGTGGGTCCTTGAAAACGTGATGCTAAGTGGGAAAAGCCAGACACAGAAGCCCATACACTGCATGACCAGATCTATATGAAATGTGCAGAAAAGAGACATTGCTGGTTGTCAGGGTAACTGCTTAATGGTGGGGATGAAAATGCCTTGGAACCGGACTCAGGTGGCGGTTGCAGAACACTATAAATGGGCTTACGCCACTGAATTGCACGCTTTTTTAGAAAAGAGTTCACAGCTCAGGGTGAGGCTCAGACAGGGCAACACAGCGACGTGAGGATGGGCAGCCCCAGGATGCTAGTTCATCTGTGCCCCGGACAGATGAAGAGGCGGGGGTTTATGTGTCCTACAACTTACCATGAAACTTTCAAACACACAGGAAAGTTCAAAAAGTAGTCTGATGAGCATCCACGTACTTGCCACTTAGACTGAACAATTATTACCGAGTTTCTCTCTCTCCCCCCCTTCCCATTTGGAAGTAAGTTATGGACACCATGACATCTCCCCTAGATGTTCCCACGTGTTCCTCCTCAAAATAAGGACAGTCTCCTGCATAACCATAAAATTATTGTGCTTAAATCATTTTCGACTAATTCCATAATATCATCTAGTTTCTAGTCTATATTCAAAAATCCACAAGTATGGCCGGAAAGTCTTGGCTTTCTTTCTTTCTTTCTTTCTTTCTTTCTTTCTTTCTTTCTTTCTTTCTTTCTTTCTTTCTTTCTTTCTTTCTTTCTTTCTTTCTTTCCTTTCTTTTTCTTTCTTTATTTCTTTTCTTTCTTTCTTTCTCTTTCTTTCTTTCTTCTTTTCTTTCTTTCTTTCTTCCTTTCTTCCTTCCTTTCTTCCTTTCTCTTTCTTTCTTTCTTCCTTCCTTCCTTCCTTTCTTTCTTTCTTTTTTCTTTCTTTCTTTCTCTTTCTTTTTGAAACCAGGTTGCAATCTAAATTCACTGTTGCTGTTAGGTATTGCTCATTAGTCCCTGATCTTTTTTTGTCGTGACGTTGACTTTTACAAGAGCCCAGACACAGTATCCTGTAGAATGATCCAGTGTGTGATGTGTGGATTGTTCACCTGGATTGTTCACTTTGTTCCTGCAGCCAGCACCTGCCTGTGGATTGTTCACTTTGTTCCTGTTCTGTCCCCGCATTTCCTGTGGTCTGAGAGGGAGATCCAGGGCCTCAGCTGGATTTGGTTACTCACTGGGGACACAAGGGCTCTGTGTCCCTTCTATTGCACCTCATCCGATGGACAGTCCGGGCCCCGCTCTGGCAGATGCTGGGCCTGGCCCTCCCATAGAGGTAGATCTCGACTCTAAGGGGCCTTCCTGTGGCTCACTGTGTGCTTGAGGCAGGAGCCGGTCTACCCAGAGCCCCCAGCCAGTCATTTAAGCACCCACTGAACACCCCTGTCACACAAAGGAGATTCTCCAATTCCTTCCACATTTATTAGCTGGATTCTTCTAAAGGAGGTCCCACCCACCTCTCTCTCTCTGTTCAACACCGACAAATAATTTTGGATGCTCAGATTGTCCTCGATTTGGCCAGTGGGAGCCCCGGGAAGAGGATAAAATTTTTTTAAGCAGGCTCCACACCCAGCATGGAGCCCAACGCAGGGCCTGAATTCACAACCGTGAGATCAAGACCTGAGGTGAGATCAAGAGTCGGACGCGGACAGCTCAATGGACTGAGCCACCCAAGAGCCCCAGGAATAAATTTTAAAAGAAGAAGAATGGATCCCTGAGTTGGGCCCTCTGGGCTGTTAAAAAACAAAATTCAAACATTTGAAGATCTAATTGGCTTTATTAAGTGACTCATGAATGGGGCAGCATCCAGTCTAGCCAGTAGAGAGATGCTCTGCCAAGGTGCAGAAAAGGAAAGCTTTCTAAATGTAGAGAGAAGGCTCCCTTTTTTCAAGGAATTCATTAATGTTGTTTAGGCAAGGTCGCCCTTGTAAAGGGGAAGGGGTCTTTCAGAAGAGTGCCTCCAGGAAATTCCAGTGTGGCAGGTTAAAGGTTACATTCCAGAGGGGCTTGAAACTGAAGTTGGGTTAAGTATTAAATCTGGCTTTAGTGATGCCTTAACTCCAGTGACTTCTTGGGCCTTGTGGTTTTCTTTCTGACTGTGCGAAGGGGACTCCTCCAGGGTGGCTGGAGGAGACCCCTCCCACAGAAACAGAAGACAAGGAAGGGGTACGGTCGCAGGCAGGTCAGCAGGGTTCCTCCGAGGGGCCACTTCTGAATCCTCAGAGCCTCCTGCCCCCACCACCTACACACGTGCACACACACACCCCCAGCTCCAGAGAGGAGCCAGGTCCAAACTCAGGCTGAGCAGGGCTGGAGCAGCTTCCCAGGCGGCAGGCAGGACAGGGGGCTCCCAGGCTGGCCTTCCTCGGGACCTGAGGCCAGTGCGGACCTGGAAGTGGTATTCCCAGGAGTCTTCGTGGGGAACACATCGCTTTGCATGCTCCACACCCACTGCCCCCCCATCACAGGTTTCGGGATGGAGCTGAGGTGGGCAAAGCATGGCACAGAAAACCTTCCATAAACACCTGTCAGTTGTGGTGAAGGCTGGTTTTGGGGACTGCCTTTCCTTTAGACCTCGGGGGAAGGACCAATTTCTATCCTCTTGTTGGACACACATTTGTTGAGCACCTGGCTTGTGTCAGATGTTGCCAGGCACCGAGCACCCCACAGAAGGAAGAACAGAACCTCTGCCCTCGGGGACATTCCCCACCTTGCCAGAATATTAGATTCACCGGGGAGGGCTCAAAACGCCCAGAGCCCAGGGCCCAAGCTGCACGGTAGACGGATGGAACGACAGCCTGTGGTGGGCAAGGGGCGCTGGAGGCGGAGGCTTCCAGATGATTCCGAAGCAGGGTTGAGCCACTTGCCTGGTGGGGCAGAGGAGAGGATGAGGAGCAATCACATCCCGGGAGATGGGGAACCTGAGCTCCAGAAGCACAACGCACCCCATCCAGTCTAGGGGCACAGTGGAAGGATGCCTGGTGGAAATCCGTCCAAGGATATGTTTTAATAATAAATTCTAGCACAGTGATACTGACTTGACAAAACGGGAGGGAAATAGGCATAGATATGTGGGCATCCCACACGCATGATCCTTATTTCCCTACTTGCCGTGGCATCAATCAACTTGTCGGAAATTTCTCCGAAAGCCTGGCATTTAGCAGAGAGAATGCGGGGCCCCTTGAGCAGCGGGGTTTGCCCTGAGCGATGCTGGAGCGCCATCTAGTGGCCAGGGACACACCAGTGTCCAAGGTTGGTCCCACCAGGTGCGCACAGAGGGGGTCCCCAGCCCTGCTGCAGCGGGGAGGTGGCGGGGAAAGTGCAAGACACAGCCTGGCACCCCAGGGACTCACCTCCACATACTTCATCTACGTGGGAATAATCACATGAAACACCGTGCAACTTGACTACAGTCAGAAACCGGTGAAATTGTTTAAGAAACATAATAGCGTGAGTGGAAATCTGGGCAGCAGGCTCTCTCGGACGCTTTTATCTCTGTACTTATCCTTTAGCTTTTCTTGACGATCATGACAAGAGAAGCCTTGTGAAATCTGCATTTGCCTGGAAAGACACACGAGAAGCTGCTTGAGAATATGCATCAGGAAGGTCTGGATCCGTGGGGCACCTGGGCTGTCCCCACCTCCTCAGGGCCTGGGTGCAACCTCCTTCCATGAGGTTGGAATGCAGGAGGTCCCAGGCCTGCTGGATGAGGGAGGGACCAGGGGCCAGAACAAAGGAGGGAGGCTTGCGGGGAGCCCTGACCTTTGGCGGGATTCAGCCACGCTGAGACAACCTCAGCTAGATGGGTCCTAGCCAATGCCGGGGTGTGTCCTGGTCAGTCCTGGGCTCCCCATCCACTGGGCCCCAGCCAAAGGTCCAGGTCCGTGGCTGGGATGATGGGCCCATGCAGGGTGGACACAAGCAGAGAACCAGTCCAGAGGAACCCCTAGAAATGCTGGCACACCCTTCATGGGTGTCCAGAGTTCAGCGTCATCGTGAAAGGATGCTTAACACCTGCCCTGCTGTTGATCCTTACGGTGAATATACTGAAGCCGGCCTTTTCAGGCGGACAGCGGTGTCTTAGTATTTATAATTTCAGACTTGCTTATCCCAGACCCAGGGGCAAGGATGAAAACCAACACCACCCCTCCCCCTCACAAAATAGAGTCCCCTCTGAAACACCCTCACCTCGACATCAGGGCTTAGCTCCCAAAAAGACTATCTGGGCCTCCCCCTAAAAGCAGGCAGTAACGGGGCGAACGCACGACGTGTCACCCCTGGAGAAATGTCCTGTGCCACCTGAACCACAGGCGGCGCATGGGCCTGCCTCCTTATTCGCTCAGGATGAGCCCTCCTAGAACCCGAGGCATAACAAACCCCGGCCTTGCAAACTCAGCAACACCAGGTTAGAGACAGCGGTTGGATGTTTGCAGACATATAAACAGTACCGGTCACACCACGGGCTGGAAGTGTGCGTCCTCAGGCTTGCTGGGCACAACCGTCACCTGCTAAACTCAGAGCCAGGGGAAGAGAGCCGAGAGGGGCCTGGCCCCCCAACCCCGCCCCAGCTGCCCCATTAGATGCTGTCCCTCCCGGGGCCACCGCCCCGAGATGCAGGAAGTGGACACAGCTCCATGATCTTCCCGGCACTGCCACCTCCATGCGGGCCTGTCCCCTCCTCCCCCAGCTCCCAGAACCATACACACACACACTCCTGCACACCCTCTTATACACACTCCTACACAGACACACACACACACGCCTGCACACACACACACCCCTCGCTCACTGCCCTGTTGTCTCATAGCACTCTGCTTGCATCTCCGAGGCATTTTTCCTGCCTTTGGTTGTTTTATGAAACTCTGGCTTTCTTCTTGACTCTCTCTCACTCAGTTCCTAGCAAGGAAATTTGGATTTACTCACCTGTCCCTTTATCAATAATTTATTGAGCACAAAGAAAAAGATCTGCAAACCCACATAAGTGAACATGGGAGGGCCGGGTATGAAGGGCCATGGGCTCCTCGCGACCCTGGCTAACCCTGCAGGGACCCTTGCAGGCGGGCTGCACAGCATCTCCCTGCTCCCTGGGAGACAGGACGCGGGGCCGACCCTCTGCCCGCTCACAGGAGGCCTGGCCTGGGTAGTGCGTGCAGCCCTCCCCACGTCTGCGGAATAGCCGTCTCTAGACCTGACTTCTCCAGGAGAGCCCAGAAACCTTTGCCCAAGAGGGAAATTCAAGTGGGAAGTATATGTGTTTGTGCATGTGACATACATGGGGGGGTGTGTGTGTGCAGGCGAATGGGCAGGTGACAGGGTGCAGGTGTGTGTGTGCGTGGATATGTGTGCTTTGGGGCCTCTCTCTTCCCGCCTCGGGGAACAAAGCGACCCAGTGTCAAGGGCTACCTGGGACGTCACTTCCCGCTGCTCGCCAAGGTCCGTCTTGTTCCCGACCAGCATCACCACCACCTCCCCTGGGGGAGACTCCCTCTCCAGGTCCTTCAGCCTCTGCTGAGCCTTGCAGAAGGAATCCTAACAAAGGGAAAAAATCAACATCAGACAAATCCCATGGGTGGCTTTCATCGGCTATCCCGGCAAAGAACAGGCAGACGTTGGTGGGCCGCCCTGTAAAAAGGCATATGATCCAATTGGCCGTGTGACAGCCCCCCACACGTAGCCCCGCTCCCCTCCCTGCAGCTGAGCTGCTCAAGTGGGCGGCCTCCCACGCTGCAGCCCATGGCATCGTGCTCGCCCCACCCTCACCCCACCCACAGACTCTGCTCTCCTTCTGCTCACCTGCCCTCCGCCTCCTCCCCTCCCCACCCCACCCCACCAGGCTGATCCCCACTGCTCCCTCCCTTCATGCAGGAAGCACCCCCAGCCCAAGCGGAGTCAGGTGCGCCTCCTATCAATTCCCACAGAACCCTGCCCTTCCCTGCTCCTGCTCTAAGTACCTGCTCACTCGTACTTAGCATCGACCCACACGACACTGGGGGAGAGGTAGGGCCAGGGACGGTGTGCTGTCTCCAGGGCACGCCCCTCACCAATGCTGTGGGCACCCAAGGAATCGTGAGTGATGGATGGGAGTGCTCTGTGCAGGGTGTTCTGAGAGGACCGTGCAGGGGCACAAACTCAACCGTGCAGTAGTAGGAGCAGGGGTTATCAGGGAGGGCTTCCTGGAGGAAGTGACAGACTTTCACGAAGGTGTTGTCTACTGGTTGTGGTGATTTTCCCATAAAGCACCAGCATGGGCTGGTCACGGAAAGCCTTCAGAAGAGAGCATCCCTGTGCCTGAGAGAACAGGAAGCCTTGCAGAGGAGGGTGGGGACGTGCTGGAGGCAAGCCTCACCTTCCTGGTGACGTCGTACACCAGAAGCGCAGCGTTGGCACCCCTAAAGTGGCAGATGCTGTGGTACTTCTCCTGGCCAGCCGTGTCCCAGATCTCGAACCTCAGAAACACGGCCCCAAGTCCACCACCGTCGTGAAGAACGCACCTGAAACAGAAGCCCGGGGGGAGCTTTACCTAGAGGACACGGTCTTTATCTCCAGCTCGGGCTGGGCCATCGAGGCAGGCAGGATGTGGACGTAGCTTTGGGGGGACGATTCACCCTGCTAGGGACAGAGGATAAGGGACGAGTCTGAGCTGAGGTTTTCAGCGTAGAGTGGGTAAGACCATGATTCGCTGGCAGGAGACTCTAGCTTGGGGGCTCCTAACAGAACCCACCAACCGGTGTCTGCCTGCACATCCTGCCTTTCCCTGCACAGCCACGAACCTGAAGTCCCATCAACCTCCTAGGCGCCTTGTCCCCCCCAGATTCATATGTGAAGTCCTATCCCCCAAAGTGATGGTGTTAGGAGGTGGGGCCTCTGGGGGTAATCAGGGTTAGATGAGGTCATGAGGGTGGGGCCCCCACAGTGGGATCCGTGCCTTTGTAAGAAGAGACACAGGATGCTTGATCTCTTTCTCTCCCCCTCCCTCTCTCCCTCTCCCTCCCAACCCCCTGTCTGTCTCTCCCACCCTTCGAAATCTCAGTGTCCTCTTCTTCATCGCGAGCCAACGGTGCCCCCTTCCCACAGTGGGTGTCAAACGACGAGAAAAGAGAGGAGAGCAGATCTGTGCATGAAGCTCCCCTTCCTTTGCCTGCCCTGGGCTCTCCCTGACCCACTGGCTGGGACGGTGGCCTTCTGTCCACATCCTTCTATCATGTCCAATCACATTCCTGAACTTGATTTTGGTTGTACCCTAAAACCCACCACCACCAGATTCCCCATGGGCGTCACGCTTGGGTCAGCCTCCCCAGCTCAACAACCCTAGCTTCCCATCTGCTTCTCCACTTGGTAAACGACGGCTGCTGGTCGAGCTTCAGTCCACGTGCACCCCAACAAAGTTGCAGAGAGGGCTTTCGGTCCCAGTGATGATGAGGCACGAGTGACGGGATGTTCACAGACCGCAGAACCTTGACCCTCCTGGAGAGAGGCACGAGGTCCCTCTGGGGCCCCTGGACTGGTCCCCAGGACAACCTTCCACCCACCCCGGCCCCACGGACACCCTTGGCTCCAATCAGGAAAAGAGCTCACATTAATTATCTCCCTTGTTCAGAAACCCACTGACCACATTTTCTACATCGTCACAGCTAAAGCCAAAAACAACCAAATGATATTAGCCACAAGGTGGGGGGTGGGGGTGGGATCAGGCCAAGAACCAGGAATTTTTCCGTTCTAGAACAGGCTGGTGGAGATGACACATGCGCACATTTTCACGGGGCCTCGGGTGGACTGAGCTGGGGCCACCGGGTGCATTTGCATATCATGGTCCCATCAGGGCACAAACCAGGTCTCCTTCCGCCTCTGGTCCCACCACGGACCTCAGCACTGGCATCCCAGCATCAGCCCCGCCCCAGCCTCAGCTCCATCCTCTGGGCGGCGGGAGGGGGGCTCCTGGAAGCAGGTGAGCTGCACAGCGCCCCCCTCTGCGCGGTGAAGGGCGTAAGAAGGACAGATTGCCCCAGATTTAAAAGTGTCTCCATAAATGTTGACATAAGGAACGTGGTTGTGCTCTTTCTGGTTTTAATGTCAACAAACAGCTGATTCCGCTCATGGAAGCCTCTCCACTGGGTTTGCCTTTCAGCAGAGTCCTGGTTGAAGGGAACCTGAAATGCATAGCATCTCTCCCGGGGCGGAGCTGACAGGGGCCAGGACGGTGACAACGCTGAATGCGGGCTGCCTTTCTTTCCCTCGCACACAGGCCACTGCGATCCACCAGCAAATACGCACGCCAGCACTAGATGTCACCATTTCTCCAAAGGATGTCACTCAGTGCGGCAGGCACCAGGACACCGGCCAGAATTCCCAGGGCTGTGGCCATTTGGGACTCCAGGATGGGGGGGGTCTGTGGGGAGCCCAGTGGGGTCTGTGGGAGCTCCCCGTGGTTCAGGTCCCCGGCCACAGCATCCCCCCTGGAGCCGCCACCTCCCCCACCGGGCCCTCTCCCGCAGTGGGACGGGGGCCTCCGTGGGGGGCGGGGGGGTCGGCAGGAGTTCCAGGGCTTTTCGGGTCTCCCCTCAGCAGGTGGACCCCCAGGGAGCTGTGCTCACTTGAGATTCCTGCTCCGGCTCTGCTTCGGGGACACGAGTCAGTCTCTCCCCTGGCTGGACGGGATCTTGCCCTGAGACAGCTAGAACACTGCCCTGGCTCGCACACCATTCTGGAGGGCCGTACCCAGGGCCTGTGCAGCCCGCGATCGCCCACAGATCCAGACCCCCTGGCAGGGGGCCCAGGGGCGCCCACCCTCCCGAAGGCTGGAGTATCTCGAAGCTGGCCTGCTCGGAAGGCAGCACCCCCCAGGACACCGGGACACGCCAGCCCCGGTCCCACTCCTGCTCTCTGGAGTGGGGCGGGGTGGGGTGGTAGGTGATGACCTTAAGTCATAACATGGTAACCCACGACTTAAGACAGCCTTGAGCCAGCCTCACACGGAGAGCCCACCACAGAGGGTGTCTACATCCCCGTTTCACAGACGACAATGTCAAGATGAGCCAACAAGCCGTTTAGCCATGTGTTGGTCGCTCGGCTCACAGTTACTGAGAGTTTCCAGTACGCCAAGCACCAGGCACACACTCCCTCCTTTATCGTCCCAGCCACCTGCCAACCTGCCCACCTGCCGAGGAGGAGGTGAGCCCCGAGTTCTCGAGTTCTCGCTGGGCTGAGCTCCTCTGCACCTGCTCCAGAACAAAAGCAAGTTCTCTCGATACAGCCAATGCCATGTGTGGAAACAAGCAACGGAGGCGTCTGCCTTCAGAGGGTTTTTGTAAAACACAGACGACATTTGCATAAGTGAAAGGAAGGATCGTGTTCCATCGCCTCGCCTGAAAAGTGGGAAGATCGACCTTTATAATAATATATAACGATGTAATCATTACTACAGCATGATAACTAATAAGTCATATAGACTATAATACACTGATAAATATCATAGTATAATAACAAAATAATTAACTGCCCTTCTTTATTTTTATAGTAATGCAATAATTGTAGTAGCCACCTCCACAGGCTGTGGTATCATAAAGCACGTGAAGTGGACCCAGAGATTTAAGTGGAGGAAGCCAGCGTTTCCACGTGGGATTTAGCTCCTCACAGCAAAGGAGGGCTTTTCACGTCTCCGTCCCCAGCACCCAGCACGGTTGCTGACACGGAGCAGGAGCTCCATCAGTAAGTTCTAGCCCCGTGGTCGGCAGCTGCTTGAATAAAGGATTGCCAGACTCAGCTAGAGGGTCTTGGCTCCGTGGGTGCTCATCTGGTGGTTTTCTGCCCCCGCACAATCATGCACCCTGGGCACAGTGGGAAGGGAACAAAGGCCCAAAGCACCAGCCCCAAGGTAGAGGCAGGGTCCTGAGCCTGGAAGGGGGGAGGGCAGCTAAAGCCGCCCATGAGGATGAGGATGGTCCAGGGGCCAGACAGAGGACCATGAGTGGAGAGAGCACACCTAGGCCTGCTCCCAGGCAAAGACCCCCACTCTGACCTGGGCCCAGGCTTGTCACCCTCCTGAGCCTAGCAGAACCTCTGAAGAGTGTGGGGGAGGGTGACAGCGTGGTCCCTGACTTGCTGAAGGAACTGGAGCAGGCTTCTGTGGGCAGGACAGGCCCTCGCCCACCGTCCCTGTACCTACTGCGGGCTGGGAAATGCTGTCTGCCTGGCTTGGGACAGTTAGTGACCTTCCCATTAATACAGAGTGCCTGCTCCCTCCCCAGACGCAGCTGGCTCCATGCTTAGGGGCCCCCTCCTGCCCGCCGGGAGGGTCCACATTGCAGCCCACCCCCTTGGACCCAGCAAGTGCTGATCCCTTGGAGCCAAGTTCCCGGCTCACAGCGAGTGTCCACACCACCATCCCCGCCCCTCCCCTCCCACTGGAGCCCAGGCGCAGCCCACTGCCTCGTAGGGGACCGGCCCCCTCTCGCACATCGGTAGTGCAAAGGTCCCAATTTTTTTGGCAAAAGGCCGTAAATATTTTTGGCTTCAAGGGACCTACCATCACAGTTGCAACTACTCAATGCTGGCCTCAGACTGAAACGAGCCCCACAGGATATGCAAACGATGGGCATGGCCGGGTTCCTGGAAAACCTTATTTGCAAAACCAAGCAGATCCCTAGTAAGCCAGTTTGCAGGCCTCTGTCTTCCATGCAACCCCAAAGAGCCGTCTGGTCTGGAACCTGCTGTCTCTCTTCCTCATCTTGAATCTGCATCACCCGGTTCACACCCGGTTCACCCCCAGGTGCACAGCCCTTGAGATCCCACTGGGCCAGGCCCCCTTCTCCAGTCTCTGCTTTCAACTGAAGCCCCCCACCCTGAGGCCAGACTTAGCACCTTGTTGTATTTTTTTAAGTCCAGTCCAGTATCGTGGCTGAGCGGTGTCACGCTTCCAGCTGATGGAGAAGGTCGCCCTGGGCCCCTCAGCCGGCCTGAACCACTGTCTCTCGGAGCTCTCCTGGAGATCCCCCGTCCTGGAGCCAGCCCCTCACCCCTCCTCTGCCCAGCTCACCGCTAGTGCTGGGGGCCTGGGCCTGGCAGATCCCTCAGCCCCCATGGCCCTCAGGCGCTCTTGGGACTCACCCTCCTGAAAAGACTGCAGGGCTCGCAAGTAGCTAATGCATGTGTCAAATTTAGCGTTGTGTGTCCATGTCCAGTGTGCCCGTTTGGTGTCTTCTAGAATCTTTCCACACCCAGTGCAGCCTGGGACAGAGGCCATGCCCAGCAGGTACTTGCTACATGAGTGAGGGAGGGAGCGAATGAATGAACAAGTGAATGAATGAATGAATGAGTGGACTCGACAAAGTGCTAAGCAGAAGGCTTGTCCATGGCAGAGTCCAAGTCTGAAGCCAAGGCTCTGGCCCCGAGTGCAGGATCTGTCTTTCGCCATGCTGGCCACCTGCCAGGAGGGTCGCCATGAAGTGCGTGTTGAGTTCCTCTATTTTGGGCAGGAAACAGGATTTCAGCCCCAGGCAGCGCGTGATGGAGGCCGACAGCCCAGCAGATGCTCCAGAGACCTTTCCCCTGAGAGCCATGATATGTGACCTCTTTAAGAAGTGCACAGAGAGGGTCTTCCCTCCCAGCCACCCCATCCTCTGCACCCCACCCCCCCCCAATCCAGGCCAGGTGGTAAACAGAGACCAGGCAGAAAGGGAGCCACTCTTCGGGAAACTACCCAGGAGAACAGCTTTGGCAGGAGGGACCCCCGGCAGGGGGGGAGGTCAGCTTGTCTGGGCAGCTGAATGGCAGAGCCTAGGGGGCCTTCCCTTGGGCTCCCCCTCCACCAGGTAGAACCCCTCACACCAAGCCCTGGGGCCCGAGGCCCTGACCCTGAATCTGCCCCCTGCAGCCTCTCGCTAAGCTGACACCGGACCGCCCTCCAGACTGAGCGTGTGTCTGACCAAGCCTCATCCCCTCCCTGCAGTACTGGGTGCAGCCCGAGGCCCCGGGGGAGTGTGGGAAATGCCCCACACCTGGGCCATCACCCTGGCTTCTCCTCTAGCAGACTAACCAAGGGCGTGCTGTCCCGTGTCACATCCCACGGTGGGCAGGATGCTCTTGAAGTCATTCTTCACGTACCGGAGAGCCAAACTGGACTTGCCCATGGAGCCACTTCCCAAGGGGGCCAGCTTGAACACGCAGGGCTGGTCCGGGGCAGCCCCAGGAGAGGGAACCCCTTCCTCTTGTGCCATGCCCTGCAAAGAGACAGCACTTGCAAAGAGGTTGAATGTCTGCCGTCAAATGATCTTAGCGAGTTCACCCTTGGGGCCCCGCTTCCCTGGTGAACAGCACAGAGCTCAGAGTCAGAGGCAGGCAGCCTGGGTTGGTACCCCTGCACCACTCAGCACCCCGTCTCCTCATCTGCAGAGCGGGGTGAGCAGACCCTGCATGACAGGTCTGTTGTGAGCAGTGCTTGGGAAGTGTCCTGAAGGCGCCAGCAGGATGCCCACTGCATCCTAAGCGCTACACACCCTGAAAAACAATCATTGTGCGCTGGTTATCACATTGCTTTGTTGTCCTCATTCCCATTACTTCTCACTTTTTAAAAAAATCGATTACTTATTCCCAAAAAGTACCAGAATCATCCGAGAGGCAACGTGCTCTCTCCGTTGCGGCTCATGGGTTAGAGTCGGTATTTCAAAAGAATCTATCTAAAGAAAAAGTCGGTCTTTCAAGGACCTCAAAATATTTTGGTCTTTCCCACTTTATCTAAAGCCTCAGCACCCATTAGGGATATGCCATAGAGAAAAACAGCTCTGTGATCAAAATAAATTTGGGTAAATCCTGCATATCGTTTCATTACAGAAAATTTCAGGCACCCTCCACCGTGGAACAGAGACCGTCCTACTTGGCCTCATGCACCCTCCTCCACTTCCAAAACCTTGGTTCACTCACATCCCCAGACCCCCTCCCACCAACGATTGGTTTGAAGCAAAGCCCAGACATCCTGTTGTTCCATCAGCAAATCTCAGTATATATACAGGTGTTCTTTTTTTTTTCTTTGTAATTAATTTGTTCAAGAGATCAGATTGTCCTGCAGCTTTGCAGTCTGGATCTTGCTGTTTGTATCCCCTGTTCTTGCCATGTCCTGTGAACCCTGTATTTGCTATAGCTTGGTGGTTCTGAACAGAAATCTGATCAGATACAGGCTATCGTTTGGCAAGAATGCTTCGTGAGTGTGCTTTGCATTTCCTCAGGGGGCAAATAATGGCCAAGTGCTCTGGTGGCGATGCTAGGGGTCCCTGAAGACTGTTGCCCCAGACCCACTATTTCACTAGGAGCTGCAGACTGGTGACATTCTAATGTCCCCACTTTGTCTCCATTTATGATCTGGGTCGCTTCTAGGAAGAAAAACTTCCCTAAAAAACATGGAAACCCACCAGGCGCAGGCAGTCCTGGGAACGGTCTCCTCTCCCTCCTCACTCAGTGGGCAGGAGGGAGGCCCCCAAGGGTGATGGGAATGCAGGAAGGGAAGGAATTTCCAAGAGGAACAGAGAGAAAAGTGACAGCAACAAGAAGCAAACTATGTCCCCCACCCCCACCCCGCAGCTGTCCCTGTCTGGTCTGCCTGCAGGGACAGGAGGGGAGGAAGCCAGCTTGGGACCAAAGTCCCGAACAAGCAGGGCTGAGTCCTAAATACTAACAAGACTGTCTCAACAGAAGTGACCGGGGAGTTACAGGGTCTGAGAGGAGGATTCAGGGCTGTTTCTGCCCCTTGCGGACAGGGGGCTCGCCACAGCAGAGAGGAGTTGTCGGAAGGCCCATCGTATGTGGGATTCATGAATTTTGCCATCATGTGTGATGCTTACGGTGTCGATGCATGGTGTTTCAGAGAAGGATTAGAAAGATAAAGTATTTTAAGTTTTCCATCTCTGTTTTCGCGAAGCGGATACTGGGGTCACTTGGGGAGTTGCCAGCTGCCGGTAAATCTGCTAGATCTGCTCAGGTCTCTCTGTCCCGTAGATGCAAACCTCCATCCTGCCACGGCGGCCACCCATGATCATATCCGGTCCCCATCAATAGCAGATAATAAAATAGATACAAGTCTCTGCCATCATGGGACCCGCAGTCCCCTGTCCCTTTTCTTGATTGAAATAATCCCGGTTTTGAACTCTGTCTTAACTCATAGAATGATTTTTCTAATGACTTACCTCTCTTGCTGGACTGTAACCTCTAAGGAGATTCACTTTATATAATTATTTTATTAATATTCTCACACGCACCGGGCTGTAACCTCTCATTAGAGCAAAGGACTATACTCATTGATCATAGTAGGTGCTCAATAACTATTTCATGAACACACACAGGGATGGCTCAGCCAAAAGCCATAACTGGACAGACATGCTGTTTCCAGCCCACGGTTTGCACGGCCGGTCAAACCCCAGGCAGCTGGCCAGGCAGTGAACTGGGGCATCTGCAAAAATGTTGAACCGAAGAAGCGCCTCCAGCAGCCATTGAGAACAGCTCCATGCAGGGGGCTCAGCCCTGAGTGGCCAAGAAAAGTTGAACGTTACTTGCTTTAAGGTTGTCCTGCACGAGTACTTGGAGGAGACTGTGAAGGCTGAGGTGACTAAGTCTAACACACAGGCCACCTCCCCGGAGGATCAGGGCGGAGGTGCGCACACAGCCCTGCCCAGCTTGGGCTGCACGGAGCCTCCTATTGAAGCTGGGCTAGCAGCCTCCGTGGGTCCTGGCATTACCCCACCTTTCAGAGAGGCCCGACAGCTCTTCTAAGACAAGGATGCAGAATTCGAAGCCAGAGCAGGCTGCGTTCACAGTCACACTGGGCACCCCAGTGTTGTTCCTGCCCTTGCAGAGAGCACCAGCATGCACTTCCCAGATCAAAAGCAGTGGTGCAGTGAGCCCGTCCAGGCCAGCCACCGGCCTGGGCTCATGGCCAAGAGGACGGTCAGCTCAATAGCAAACCCTAATTTATAAACTGCTTCTTTTTCCCCACCCCCACCCCCAAATTCAAAGGAACAGAGTAGAATGCTGGTTACCAAAGGCTGGGGAAGGGGAATGAGAAGATACCAAAGGATACAAATTTCCAGTTACAAGATTAACAATTCTGGGCATCTAACATTAGCTAATGATACTGTATTACATCCTTGAAAGTCCCTAAGAGAGTAGATCTGAAATGTTCTCAGGGCCAGAAATGGTAATTATGAGCCAGGATGGAGGTGGTAGGAACAGCATGGTGGCCACCACGTTAGAGCCCATAAATGTGTCAAATCAACACGGCGCACACATTGAGTTTACAGAACGCTGGATGTCCATTACGGCTCAACCAAGCTGGAAGAAAGAAATCCTTTTAAGAATGGAATGTCCCGGGGGTGCCTGAGTAGCTCAGTCATTAAGCCTCCGCCTTTGGCTCAGGTCATGATCCCAGGGTGCTGAGATCGAGCCCCGCATCGGGCTCCCTGCTCGGCGGGAAGCCTGCTTCTCCCTCTCCCACTCCCCCTGCTTGTGTTCCCTTTCTCGCTGTCTCTCTCTCTGTCAAATGAATAAATAAAATCTTTAAAAAAAAAAAATAAGAATGGAATGTCCCGGCTTTCGGTGCCACCCCAAGCTATGCCCTCATCTCTAGCCAGAACTACTTACGGTTCCCGCCTGGAAGCAGGTGCCCCATTGATTTGTACTATAATTCTGCACAGAGAAAGTTCTAACACACCTACAGCGATGCATTCTCGAGTAGTTAAAGATACCCCTTCAAGTTTTCCTTGCTATTTATGTACTCGGATTAATAAAGCTCTTAGGTCTAGAAAATCTTTAGCCTAAGACATGTCTGAATAAACCAAAACAGGTGGATTACAAATGAATATACCATTCCTATGATGCCGCATTCCAGCATCTTATTCCTTTGGCAATGAGACATCTCTTTGTTTAAAAATAGCATTTTACTATAAATATAAACACATCATTGTCAATATGAAAAAAACGAAATCACCCAAAATCCCACCCCCTTAATATAACCAAGAAAGGCATTTTGCCTATTTTCTTCTTGGTTTTTTGGCTATGAATCTTAAAAACAAGCAAACCAAAACCCAGAGCTTTAACATAAAATTATGTATGGCACCTTTACAAAAAGCAACATACGTAAAAAGCAGCTTTCCGCATTGCTGTTTATGTTCCACATGCATTCAGCTTAATATATTTAGTGACCACAGAACATTCCTACCGCTTTTCCACTTTGCCAACCCATTTCCCAACTACGGATTTTTTTCTTGGTCATAATTGTTTTCTCGGTAATAAATAAGACTGCAGAAAGCACTTCCGTGTACAACTTTTTGTGTGATGACATGCTATAAGCTTCCAACAATCAGAGAGAAAATTGAAAATGTGACTTCTGACCCAACCTCTAGAATTTAATCAAGATGGGGTTATTTGAAGTCTTTCTAAACACAAAGATCTTCTCGGGAACACAATATTCGTGATTACGGGTAAGAGAAGCCCTCTGGAGCATCTGATTTGGGGTTTTTTTAAGTTTCTTACCAGCTCGTCTCTTTTCCACCAAAGGGAAAAAGAAAGGATTACAAATCTGAACTAGTCCTTCCTTTCGGTAGGGGAGGGAATTTCAGGGAGGGGTCCGCTTTGCTGAGGCTACCGTCCAGGACGTCCCTGGTGTCACCCCTGCCCGGGCACGTAAAGAACACCGAGACTACTGAGCAGCTGGTTATGCTCCCCCCCGGCCAATCTGCACTAACTGAGCATCCTGATCCATCTGAGGGGGGCTGCCCCGCATCGGCTTATGGTCAAGGCCTGGAGCTGGGCTTTTCCCAAAGCCACCGTACAAACGGGAATCTCCTTCCGGGAGCCTGACCTAGCCAGCCACGCGGATCCAAACACAGGCCCTTCCGGTCCTCAGGAGAACGAATTCCTCACGCCACACTTTGCCCTTTTGATTATCGCACAAGGGCAAAGGTACAGAAACCCTCCCACACATGTGCACACGTGTGCACACGGAGACAGGCATAGACACGTGCATACATGCACGCACATACACACACACAGAAGCACACAGACACACATGCACACACGCAGATACACACGGACACACACAGAGATACACACAGACACGCACACTCACACACACTCTGCAAAACACACAGAAGTTAAAACAACGACTCACGTGTTCCCCAGGCCTGATCCCCTCCAGGAAGCCTGGCAGCTTGTCATCACCGGGTCCTGCAGGACCCCACCCGTCTCCCCTTTCTCCCTCCTCTGGGCCCGGGCAAGGTTTGCGTCCCCCCACAGGCAGGTGGGGATGGTGGGCGCGGCAGGGACAGACAGATGATCTGCTCTAACAGAAAACAGGTCAGAGGCCGCAACTCTGGCCAAGGCGGGGCCCAGTGGCCCCGCGCCCCGGGGTCAGGTCTCCTCCTCCCTTCCCAGGAGGATCCCAGGGCAAAGTCCACCACGGTCATGTGTCACCCGGGCCAGGGCAGGGCGGGAGGCTGGACAGTAAAGCGGCTGCTGCAGGAGGACCTGGGCGCCCGCGGGAAGCCAGACTCCCATCTGGTGGGGGGGGGTCACCCAACTCCAGGGAGTGTCTCAGCTTTATTATCTCTCATTTCAAAGCTGAGGGTTTCCCCTCGGCTCCTTCGTGGGAGCGGCACGGATCTTTGCTGCACTCGAACCCCGGGAAAATGAAGGATGTATTTCGGTCAAATCAGGTTATTCCTGCCACAATAGCTGGGAGCAGCCTCTGGAGGCGCCCTGCACCTGGGACCAGAGGCGAGGGGGCGCCGGTCCTGGGCTCGGACACCTGGCTCCTGGCTGCACACCACTGCGGGGGAGGTGCTATGTTTCTCCAACGCCCCCTCCCAGGTTTGTCACCCTCAGCCTGACTGCTCCTCCCAGGGATGGGAAGATCCAGCCTCAGGACGGACGGAGGGGGACTCCGGTCCCACTGACCTCCAGGGTTTCTGCCCTCCCTGTCCGTTGCTGGGGCCTTGGGTCTTGTGTTGGAGGCGGCTCTGTGCTGGGTTCCTGCTGGGATGCCCTCCCACCACTCCTGCAGGACCAGCTCCTCTCTGCTGCGCCCACACCACCTCTGGGGGCGGGGGGACCCCTCCTCCATGCAATCATGCCATCCGGGGTGTGGCCACCTCCTCAAGTGCCACCAGCAAACTTAGCTGGGCCCCGCGCCACTTGGGAGACTCAGGAACTCTCCCCCTTATGAATGGCCTCCTCAGCCCCCCACCTGCAGACCTGTACCCAAAGGTCTGGGTGATGATGTGTTGTTCTGCTTATAACCCATATGATGGAGGGTCCAATTCTGAAAGACAGGGATGTGCTTTTCTTTCTCAACATGGATGGGCTTCTCCCAGTTATGGTGAAGTACCCACCTTCCTGCAGGTTGGGGGAAGGGGGCCCAGAATGAGAGGGAGTCGTCAAGACTAGTTTTATGGCAGGAAGGGGGAGACAAGATAGTTAATAACCAGCATCTGACATCCAAAACGGGAGATTTGTGCCTGCAGTCAGACAATGGATTTGAAAGCCAGGCCCTGTCCAGAGAAGCGATTTCTGGAGTCCGTTCAGCTCCCATGACTCTCCAGCTGTCCGGAGGTTATATTACTGAGGGCCCGACCGGCAGGCTCAGGCCCAGTCTTCATCCCTGGCTGTGGAACAGAGGACCATGAGCATGTTTAAGATCTCTCAGTTTCCGTGGGTCGGGAGCCCTCATGTGGCCCTTTCACACAGGCCGGCCTGCTCTTCAAGGCTGGCAGGAGAGTCTGTCTGACTTCCAGACCCTCTTTTAAAGGGCTCGCCTGATTAGGTGAGGCCCACCAGGCACCTCTCCCTTTTCATTAACTCAAATCAACTGATAAGGGACCTTAATTACATCTGCAAACACCCCTTCCCCTTTGCCATATCACACAACCTAACTCAGGAGCCCTGAGCACCCTCAGGGGGAGGGGATCATACCAGGTGTGGACACCATGCGCCAGTGGTTTCGAGAGCCACACTAGAATCCTGCTTACCCCAGTGTGAGCTAAAGCCCTCACCCTGCCCAGCTGACCCAGAGGGAAAGCTCCCCATTAGCACACTGCTGGTGGATGGTGGGACCCACCCGCTGGCCCTAGGGTTCAGGCCAACCCCAAACACCCTGACCCCTTCCCACCTCACAAGGCCCAGGGGCACTGTGAGAGGCTGGGACCCAGCTACTCGTGAGGTCCGGGGGGCTCATCACTTTTCTGGTCTCGGTGTTAGCTTGCACATGCATCACCCGGCTGAGTCTTATCCCTCCCACAGGGACCTCTGCACTCACTACCCTCCACACCTGCTCCCCACCTGAGGGTCCCAAATGTGCCGTTCATCTCTGTAAGATGACCTCACTCCAAAGAGACATCCACCAAGAGAGAGAAACCTGCGCTCTCATGTTTAAATCTAAAGAAACAGGGCTCCTGGGGGGCTCAGTCGGCGAAGAGGCTGACTTCAGCTCAGGTCACGATCTCAGGGTCTTGGGATCAGCCCGGCGGCTCAGGTCATGGTCCCGAGGTCCTGGGATTGAGCCCCGTGTCAGGCTCCCTGCCACGCAGGGCGTCTGCTTTTCCCTCTCCCTCTGCTGCTCCCCGGTGCTCATGCTCTCTCTCTCTCTCAAATGAATAAATAAAAATTTTAAATCAATCAATGAATCAATCAATCAGTCTGAAGATGCATTCCCACATAGACACGGTCAGACCCAGGCACAAAGAACTCCCCGACAGGGAGGATCGACACTTAGAGCACATTCTGCGCCATAACCCTAATCACTGCTGCTTGCTGTGGAAACTAGGCAAAAATAGTACGCGAGCAATTTACTTAAGTGCCCACCGCCAATATTATCTTGATAGACTTGTGCCAACCTTTTAGCTTTCTCCCTCGGCATTTCATCAACGTCCCTGTCCTGGCATTCACAGAGCTGCCACTTTGCTATGCCCCTGCATCAACCCACGTATACGAGCACCCCTGTCCACAGGCTTCGATTCCCCTCTTGAAAGAAAACCCAAATCCTGGAATTTTGAAGCTGGAAGGGCCCCTGGGGATTATCTGGTGTCGGAAGAACCTCTGCAGCACCCCGGCCAACGGATTTTTCGGTCTCTGCTCCAGTATCGCCAGGGACGGGGGGCTCCTCTGCTCCCTGAGGCGGCCCCCCTGCATGCGGGCTCCTTCCCATCCACCCGGGCCTTCTGTAACTTTCCACCCATTTGCCTCCCTGGGGTCACGTGGCAAACGCCTGAGCCACTGCCACAGGAACATTTCTGAGATTTTCGACGCGGTTATCAGGCCACGTAGCGGACACTGCCAACGACCTGCCCGGACCCCACAGCCCCCCGACTCCTGTTGCAGAGGCCACGACCGTCGATACAGCCCCTTCCCAGGAGGCGTGCCCAGTGGGCCTGTCTGGGGGTCCGTGGGGAAGAGGGCTTCCCTTTCCTCCTCGGGCTTCCTTACAGAGTGGGCGTTAAAGGATCAGACTCATGTGATAGATGGCTGAAGGACAGATCTTCCAGAATGTTCTTATCTCCTAGGGCCTTTGAGATAAGCAGAAAAGGGTCGCCTGCCTTGCCTCAAAACCTTCACCCCTGCTTATCTCAACGGAAAATTCCAGCAGGGATTTCTGAGCACCAAGTTAAATTCCTCAGCTCAGCAATCAGTTTGGTGCTTGGCTGCCCGCCAGGCTGGGCAGAGCAAAAGAAGCAAAGTCCTGAGGTGTCCAGGACCCACCGGCCGGGACAGGGGCCTGCGCAGTGAGAGGCGGCCACCCCAGCTTCGGACCGGGGCCTAACGGTCCACGGGGAGCGGGCAGAGACCGGCTCACCCGACCAGACGGAACGGGAAGGGGCAAGGCAGACTCCTTCGGGGAGGAAACGTCTGACACACTGAAGACGGACCAGAAACTTCCCTAATGACCTTCGGAAGGAGGGCTTTCTGAAGGGAAGTGGCTGAGCAGAGTGAGGGCGAGGGCGCAGGGGATGCTGTCCGCGAGCCCAGAGTCTGGGGTGGGTGGCCAGAGGGCTGAGGGTGGAGGCGCCTCGTCCAGTTCCTAACGACTAGAAACATAACAAAAATAAAGTAGCAACGTTTTATAGGGCACCTACCGTGTGCCAGGCACTGTGCTGATCCTTGACTTGGGGTTCCGATCTCATCGTCCCCCTCACGGCAAACCCGCCCTGGGAGCCACACCCGGAAGGCCCTCAGTGGGCCCTTACCCCGATGTGCCCCTTCTTGGGGCTGAGAAGGTCATAGGGCCCCCACTTCTAGAGCACACTCCCAGGTCCGAAGACGAAGCATTCCCTGCCCAAGTAACCCCACTGCCCTCCCACAGGGCCCGCATGGGCCTCTGCGCTGGGCCCACCCTCCCAAAGCACGCGAGGCTGCCTGGGTGCCCGAGAGGCCGGCGGTGGGCAGCATGGTTGGAGCATGGGTGTGTGGCTGGGCAGGCACCCATATGTCACCCCCAGGGAGAGACAGACGCAGGTGGGGAGCAAAGGAAGCCAGTGGGGTTGGGCCATCACGTCCCGGCCAGCCCTCCCGGGACCCCTAGGGTTCTAAATGCAAACCTCGGCTTCTGGATTCTTTTGAAGGTATGCCTGCCAAAGTAGGAGGATGGGACATACTTTACTCAACAATGTGTGTGCTTGGCTTCATTTGTAACTTTTAAATACTTAGATTGATGGTATATGGACGACGTTTTGTATGCCTGTCCCAGTCCCTGCAAATATTAGGAGCAGGCCTGATTGTTTTATCCTGTTTTACAATTGAGGAAATAAGCCCAGAGAAGGAGAGCACGTGTACAAGTCCTATAGTCAGTGGGAAAGAGAGGGGGTGCTAAGCGGGCCTGGACGTAAGTGAGACCGCCCCCCACCCCACCACCCCTGCCTTGGGAGGTTTGGTGGGAGGTAGGCCCCATCACCTCCTTGCCTGGGGGCAGATAGCTAACCTTCCTGACAAAGGCCTGGGTCTCCTCCCACCCCCACCTCCGTGAAGGGCACCATTCCTCACTGTGCCCCTCACCCCTGCCTCAGCCAGGCTTCCTGCCTGTAGAGTGCTCCCATCCGCATTGTAGACAGACTCCCTCCTGCACCATGTCTCCCTTAGAGCCGCCTCTGCCTGGGTCCACACTCCCTCTTCCCCTTCTCTCCTGACTCTGCTCCAAGTGGGTGTGGCCACCGCCTGGGCCCTGGAAAGCTCCCGATGATCCCTTGGCCTCCAAGCTGCCCAGACCACCGGTCCTCCACCCTCACCCCCCTGCGAGCACTTTCCTCTTGCTGTTTCTCGGACCCACCTTCTGGCCACTGCTCCTCCTCGGTCCCCTCTGCTGGTTCCTCCTCGTGTCCAGGACCTGCACACCCTGGGGGCCACCATCCCCCTCTGGCCCTGCACCCCTCACCCTCTGTCTGCTCTCACCACCCTGCAGGGCACATGAAAAGCTGACGGTTCCCAGATGGGGGTCTCCCTCCTAGCCCATCCCTGAAAGTCCAGAGTCCTGCACCGGACTGCCTCCCTGACATCATCCCCCGATGCCCACTGGGCTTCTCAGTTTACCGAGTCCAAACTCCACGTCCTGATTTACCCTCAAAACTTGCTCCACCTGCAGCCTTTCCCGTCTTGGTTGATGGCACCTCTATCCTTGCATTTTATTTGCTCAGGTGGAAACTCGGCCCAAAGTTCCCCATCTCGCCCAGACCAGCGGCTCAGGTCCTCACTGTGGCCCAGAAGGCCTCAGTCATCTGCCCCCTGCCAGCATCCCTGATCTGTGACCTCTGACCTCATTCTGCTACTCTCCTCTGGCCACACACGACCCTGACTCAGGCTCCTTCTCCCTGGAAACTCATCCTCACCCAGCCCCCCCTGTGTGCCTCCTCCTCTCACAAAGACACTTGCTTTGGATTTAGGGCCCACTGGTTAATCCAGGATTATCTCATCTCCAGATCCTTACTTAACTCAATTACATCTGCAAAAACCCTTTTGCCAAATAATGTCACGGTCACATGTACCATGGGTTGAGACATGGGCACGTCATTCAGGGGGCCACGGTTCGGCCCACAACAGAGCCCACTCACATATCACCCTCTGGAGGGGACCTTCTCTGACCCACCTACCCAAGCACTCCCTACCTCATGGCCTTTGCAGTATTTTTCTCCATGACACGACAGCTCACAAAATTTATATTTTCCTTATTGCCTATTGCTGTCTCCTCCACTAGACTATAAATGCCTAGGGGCAGGATTTGTTAACTGTTGTGTTCACTGTTGTAACCACAGGCCAGGAAAAAGCCTGGCATGTAATAGTCACTGGGTAAGTAAGGGCTGAACAAATCTTCACATGTAAGTGCATAGAGAAAATTCTGTGTACACAATTTCAGGATACTGCTGGATCAGACCGATTCATCCATGAACCCAGTGTGAAGAATTCCTGAGTTAGAAGGAAGGATTTCTGAAGACTGGAAGACCTATTTTTAAATTCAAAACTAACATTACACTTAGTGGAAAGGCAGTAGGAGTATTCTAATTAAAAACAGGGGACCAAACAAGGATTCCCGGTATAAATTTTCCTTTTATTATTATTTTCCATGACATTATATATCCTTATTCACACATTATGACAGCAAAACCAAAGAAAGAAAGAAAGAAAGAAAGAAAGAAAGAAAGAAAGAAAGAAAGAAAGAGAAAGAGAAAGGAAGGAAGGAAGGAAGGAAGGAAGGAAGGAAGGAAGGAAGGAAGAGAGAAATTAAGATAAAAAATAAGGATGAATGTCATTATTTATGGATAATTTTATTCTTAGAAAATCCAAAAGGACATCAGCTATAATATTATTAAGGGTAGACTTTTTAGAAAGTAACCAGATAAAAAGTAATTAAGCTACCAAACATTAATTGATGGGAGACACAAGAAGACTGGATACATGAAGACACTTAAGAGGCTCCCAGAGATTGAGCATCATGACCTTGACACTTCCTCCAAACCAGTTGAATGCAACACCAGCTACCATTCCATTAGCATGCTTGATAAAACATAGAACAATCTACCTGTCAATCCTAGGCTGCTGTAGCCTGGCTTAAGAACCTATTTCTCGTCTCAGTGGGATAATGTGTTTCAGCTTTCAAGTGCACCACTTAGAAATAAATGTTCTGAGCACAGCCCTTGGTGGGGCGAACTCATGAGCATGAGCACATTCCCCATCCTTCCCGTCACATGCCTTCTAAAGGAGTTCTGACTTTGCCTTCTCTCCTTGCTCCCCAGTCCTTGCTTTCCATGGGTCTTTCCCTCCCAGCCATCTGATTCCAGGCCTCCCAGGGCTGACTTGGGAGTGCGGGTGGTGAGGGATAGGGCTGGAGAGGAGGTAAAGGGGTACAGACCCCCAAATGCAAAGTGGGCAAGCCTGTCTGCATGTTCATGCTTCCTGTGCATGTCTTCAAAACAGCATACAGAGTTGACTATTAACATGTTTATCCTGTCTACCTTCTAATTTAGCATGTCTGGTCCATTTCCCTTTGATGTAATTAAGGATCTGGTTCTGCTTCAGTCTACCAGCTTGCTGTTCATTTCCTATTTGTTCCTTCTCTTCTTTATTCTTCCTTTCCACCTCCTTTTGAGTTCATCAAGTAGTTGTAGTATTTCCTTCTTTCTCCTTTACTGGTTTCTTAAGTATGTTATATCCTGTTTTTCAGTTCTCTGATTTCTACTGGGTACTTTTTTTAGAATTTCTAAATCTCTTCTGAAATTCACGCTTCTTTGCCTATTAAAAGATCTTTCTTTGCATACAGATTCTTGACCATATTTGTCAGAGTATTTTATCTATTTGTTTGTTTGTTTGTTTGTTTGTTTGTTTTTAAGTAGGCCCCACGCCCAACCTGGGGCTTGAACTCACAACCCTGGGACTGAGAGTCACATGCTCTGCTGACAGAGTCAGCCAAGTGCCCCTGTCAGAGTATTTTAAACTCCTTGTCTACTAATTCCAACATCTGCTTAGTTTGTGGGTCTGTTTCTATTGATTGGTTGTTTTTTGTTTTTTTCTTGACCATGACTCACATTTTCCCATTTCTTCATGTCTAGGAACTGTTGGTATGTATTAAATATTGTGAATGACGGGTTGCAAAGATTCTAGATTCTTTTCCTTCGGAGAGTGTTGACTTATTTCTAGCAGCCAGTTAAATTACTGGTGGATCACCATGAACCTGTGGAAACTTTGTTTTACACCTTGGTAGGGTAAGACATATTTTGGTTTGCCATTAATCCTAGGGTGAATCTTAGCATAGTCTTTGCTCCTAAACTGGGGCCCTTCTGAGCTCTCAGTGGAAAGCCTGAGGGGTCTACCAAGCTCCTCTACTTGGCAGAACTTAAACTTCAAACTCTGTCTCTCCTACAGTGGGCAGAAGCGGAGGCTCTGTCAGCTCTTCACACCCTACGGGCTCCTCAAAGTCTTACCTGTGTGTGCACTGTTGAGAGGTCAGCTAAGGATTTGGGGACAGTCAACATGCAGTATTTGGGGGCTCTCTCCTCTGTGGTTTCCGTCTCTTTAAGATTCCATCCCTCCACCCAACAAAAGCAGAATACACATTCTTCTCAAGCTCACATGGAACATTCACCAAGATAGACCACATTCTGAGCCATAAAACACACCTTCACAAACTTAAAAGAATAGAAATCATACAGTGTCTGCTCTCAGCTCAACAAAATTAACCTAGAAATCAGTAACAGAAAGATAACTGGAAAATCCCCAAATACATGGAGATTAAACAATATGCTCCCAAATAACACGTGAGGCAAAGAAGAAATCTAAAGGGAAAATTAAAAATGTCTTGAACTAAATGAAAATTAAAATACACTCAATCAAAATTTGCCAGATTCAGCAAAAATAGTGCTCAGAGGGAAATAGCGGTGAATGCACATAATTCGAAAAGGAGAAAGATCTAAAATCAATAATCTAAGCTTCCACCTGTGGAAACTAGAAAAAAAAAGAACAAATTAAATCCAAAGTAAACAGGAGAAAAGAAATACTAAGAATTAGAGGAGACATCAATGAAATTGAAAAGAGGGAATCAATAGAGAAAATCAAAGAAACCAAAAGCTGGTTCTTTGAGAAGATCAATAAACTAATAAGCCAGGCTAAGAAAAAAGAGAGGAAACAAATTATTGATATTGGAAATGAAGAAAGGGACATCACTACAGGGCCACGGACAATAAAAAGATAATGAAGGAATACTATGAACAGCTCTATGCCCACAAATGTAATGACCTAGATGAGATGGACCAATTCCTGGGAAGACACAATTTGCCAAAACTCACACAAGAAGAAATCATTTCAATAAGCTTAGACCTATCAAAGCAATTGAATCAATAATTAATAATCTTCCAAAACAGAAAGGAGCAGGTCCAGATGGGTTCACCAGTGAATTCTAGCAAACATTTAAAGAAGAAATCATACCAATTCTCTACAATCTATTTCAGAGAACAGAAGTAGAGGGACTACTTCTTAACTCTTTCTATGAGGCCAGCTTTACCCTAATACCAAAAGCAAAGACATTATAAGAAAACTAGAGACTAATATCTTTTATGAACAGAAGCAAAAATTCTCAACAAATATTATCAAATCAAATCCAACAATTTATAAAAAGAGTCATTCAACCACGACCAAGGAAGATTTATCCCAGGTAGGCAACGATAGTTCAACATTCAAAAATCAGTTAATGTATTCCTTTACATTAAGAGGCTGAAAAAGAAAAATCACATGATCATGTCAATAGATGCAGAAGAAGCATTTACAAACTCCAACACCCTTCCATGACAAAAACTCTCAGTAAACTAAGATGTTGCCCCTTATTTTGTAGCCAGTCTGGCAGCTTGAACTTTATTTTCTGACTCCTCATACTTATCAGTTCTAGCTGCCTTACCCTGAGCACAATGGGGAGGCCCTCAGAGGAAAGTATATCAACACGGATCTCAACCAGAGTAGGTCCCTTCCTCCCAGAGCCAAGATCCGCACCCCCCCCCCCCCCCCCCCCCCCCAACTGCTTCATGTCATTCCAGGCTCTGGGCTGGGGCTGGTACCTACCCAATCTTAGACTGCTCACAACCTCCCGTGGCCTAAGCCTGGCTTTATTCATCTTTTATAAGTACAAGAACTGAAGCTCAGAGAAGTCAGAGACCTGCCCCAGGTCCCACAGAGACAGACCTACTGGAAAGCACGTTGACTGACCTTCTCATGAATATTTATGGCATCCAAGGTCTTATGAGTTGGATTGTGTCCCCCCAGAATTCATATGTTGAAATTCTAATGCCCAGTACCTCAGCATGAGACCTCATTTGGACATAGAGGCAAACAGTGGTCATCAGGCTGAAGTGAGGTCATCACAGTGGGACCTAATCCAGTGTGACAGGTGTCCTTACAAGAAGGGGAAGTTAGGCCAAGATGGAGGGGATGCTTCTACAAGCCAGAGAATGCCAAAGATTACAGCAAACCACCGGAAGCCAGGGAGGGGCAGGGGACCAATGCTCCCTGGCAGTCTCCAGTGTATTTTGAAAACATTCTTTTGGCGGCAAGTTACTAAATTAACTCAAGCTACCAGGAATAGAAGGGATGTTATTAGCCATCTCCTGAGGTTGCTCTTTGAAGCCCAGGACAGCGAGCCTGGAACCTGCTTCTCTACCTCTCCTTGCTCACAGCAACCCTCAGCTCTGGGATGGATGAGGGATCAGCCCTGCCTGGCTGTCAGTCACTCTGTCCCCACCCCAAACTCATATACCCATGGCCCACTGACTGTCCAGTCGATGAACATGAACAAACATGAACATGAACAAACATCTGAGCAGAAAGGAGGTTCCTTAAAAAAAAAGAGAGAGAGAAAGGGGGTTCCTTGGAGCAGGGCAGACAACCCCCAGAGTGATGGCTTTACTTTAACGATGATCACGTAATAATTATTACTCATGCTGTGCATGGCCCACAAACTCTAAAACGTGACAACCAATCTGGTTTTATATTGTTTCAATTTATCAGGGCAAATGTACCTAAAATGCATTCTGATTCCAGAGAGGAAAGACATCGATGGCTGTGCTGAAACCCCTGATGTGTCCCTGCAAAATCCACCTGCTGAAACCTAAGCCCACCACCCACCCCACCCTCACCCTCCTCTGATGGTATTAGGAGGTGGGGCCTTTAGCAGGGGAGTAGGCTATGAGGGCAGAATTGTCATGAGTAGGATTAGTGCCCTTGTACAAGGAACCCCGGAGAGATCTCTCCTCCCTTTCACCATGTGAGGACACAGCAAGTCCCTGAACCGGGAAGTGGGCCTCCACTGGACACCAAATCTGCCAGCACCTTGATCTTGGACTTGGTAGCCTCCAGAACTGTGAGAAATAAAGATCTGTTGTTTGTAAGCCACCCCATCCATGGCATTCTACGATAGCAGCCCAGATGGACTAAGGCAGCTACAGAAAGCTCTAAGTAGGGCACCCAGCTTGGTGGCTGAGTCACTCTGCTGCAGTCTGGCAACTGGAAAAGTCCTTGACCCATGTCTGGTCCGACAGACCCATACTCTTATCTCCAAAAGTGGGCTCTGTGCATTCTAGACCTGTGTGATATGATTCCAAGACAAGGGCTCTGTGGCCA
Organism: Mirounga leonina; assembly: GCF_011800145.1. NCBI lineage: Eukaryota > Metazoa > Chordata > Mammalia > Carnivora > Phocidae > Mirounga > Mirounga leonina. The sequence continues at coordinate 3,135,643 of NW_023270377.1, read as the reverse complement.
GTTGTGTTTAGAATGACCATTCCATGCAATCCCTTCTTGGAGAGTCAATGCCCACAATTTGCACTTAGAGGAGACTGAGAAGTCCCGTGGGCGTGTTTTAACCTGATTTAAACCAGCATTTCCCAAAGTTGCTGGATCCTAAGTGCATTTTTCATGGACTCCTTATTATTATGCCTGGAACTAGTGGTAAGGAAACACAGGTGGGAGGATACCACCCGACCTGATGCTGGCCCCTCCTTGGGCCTCTCTTGGACAGTGCCTTCTGCCCAGAGGCTCCTTGTGCCCCTTACGGTCTAACACTGAGAAAATCCTTCCTCATTTTGCATTAGCGACCTGCACCCACAGCTGCTACGCGGCCTTCACAATCTTCACTCTGCTCAGCTTCTTCACATCGCCAAATCCCCCTCCCCCAGTTGCCCTTCTGGACACGTCGTCAATACCCCACATAAATTTACTCACAGAACTAGACCAAACCCCCAAAAGCAGTCTGACCAACACAGAATGGAGTGAGCACAACATTCTTCTTGCATAAGGGATCTCAAAACTTATCCCTCATTCAGTATTTATCAAAAACCTTCTCGTGCCCCCGGAACTGTGTCAGAGAGCTTGGAGCCATAAAGAAATGCCCCCGGAGCCTCCTGTGTACCGAGAAGGCCAAAGAAAACTTCAAAAAATTAGAGTACTATAAATTAAATTATTCACACCAGCAATAGAATAAATGTGGCCATTATAGTGTATGATGAGCCTCTGGGAGCATAAAGGACAACCCGAATCACCAAAAGCACTCAGTGCCCACGTCCCCAACCCAGAAATGCAGGCGATGCACTGGAAGAAATGCCAGTGTGGAAGCAGGCAAGGGAAGGCAGGTATGTGATCTGCTTCCATGTCTCCTTCCTCTCTGGGTTTGCTGTGAAGGCTTCTTCTCCTAAGTAGACGGTTGTCCTCCCCAGAACATGGCAGGATGCAGAAGCACCCTCCCGGGGGCAGAACTGGAAGCAGAGGCTGCGGTAAGATTCCACAGCAGAAGGCTCTTTACACCAGGACTGGCAACAGTAAAATCCCCAGATGTGCTACCATCAATAGTGGGGGGGAGGGGCGTCTGGGCAGCTCAGTCAGTTGAAGCATTGGACTCCTGATTTCAGCTCAGGTCATGATCTCAGGGTTGTGAGATCTGCTTAAGATTCTCTCCCTTTCCCCTCCCCCCTCCCTCCCTCCCTCGCTCATGCTCTCTCTCTCAGAAAGAAAAAAAAAAAAGAATAGTGAGAAAGAGCATCTTCAAGTATGCAGGAAAAGGCTTTGCTTCCCTTTGGACTCCACCAAAGGAGGTTACCCACCTGCCTTGTTCCCGGAGGACCATCAGTAAATATTTATTGAATTGGTGAGTGAACAAGTGCATGGTGGGTAAATGAAAAAAACACGAAGTTGGGCTTCCCACCCAAAGAAGGCCTAGCACAGAGTTAAATGGCCATGTGAGTGAAGGAATGAAAGACACATTTCCTTTAGGAACTGAAATAATTCAAGTATCCTGCATGTTGATGGTTTCCCCCACAATGCATTCATCAACCACCCAGAAAGACAAAAGCAAGTGCTTGCCCAAGACTGGGAAGCAGAAAGTTAATGACGTACTCTGCTCGAACACACATGCACGCATGCACACATACAAACAGGGGTGCACTCAAGCTTACCTGCGGATATGTGACCTGGACTGTCTCTTCTTTGCTCTCTCTCCTCTCTCAGACACCTCTTAAAGTGTCCCCTTCTCTGGGCTTGTTCTGGAGGGTGGCCCTCCTTCCCCAGCCCAGTCCCTGCCCTTCCCACCGCCACTCTCCTCCCCAAGGCCAGAGGCCCTCCTTCCTCTTGGGAACGGTGTCTCCTCTCTGCCCTATCAGGGCAGCCAGAGGCTTTGGTCAATAGCTAAGTTCTGGTGCTGAGCAAGGATCCGGAGTGCCTTTCTCAGAATGACAGGACTGGTGTTCCTGGAGCAGACACAGAGACAGTTGTGGGGGAGAAATAATAATTTTCCCTCTACCCTTCTGAGTTCTTGGCTGAGAGCCCCGTAATAAAATACAGAGTAACGAAGAGAAAAACAAACAGAAGTTTATTAACATGTGCACTTCATGCACACATGGGAGATAACCAGAAAAAAATGAGTAACTCCCCAGGTGATCCAAGGCACTAGCTAAAATTCCGTCTTCCACCAAAGACAAAAGGCAGAGTGGGCGTCCAGTTATGGGGAGGTCAGCAGGAAAAGCACAGTAAGCAAGGATAAGGTTGTACAAATTTGAGTGGCACCTTCTCCACTGATCAGAGTTCCTTGTGGTTTAGAGTCAACTTCCCCTCTGGTGGAGAGGGAGACACCCCCACACCCAGAGCTGCCTCTGTACATGCAAATTTCTCTTACAAAAGAGCGACTGCTACTCTACATTCTGAGCTTCTCCTGTGTCTACTGTTTCTTAAAATAATCAGCTCAGAATAACCCTCATGCCAAAGAGACACATTCTGGGGTGGCATAACCTCCTATCCTTCACGGTCTCACATTTTGTTCTTAGGGCAGTGAAATCATGGCCGCGAGGCCCATGGAACAGCGAGGGTGCTGTGCCCAGCTTCCCTGCCTGGACTTTCCTGTGCTTCTGTCTCTTCCTGTGGATAAAAATCATATCCATCCATGAACCAGGTGCTCTTTCCTGATTTGCCAGGGAGAAGCTCCATTGAAGAAGGGTGGTTCTGTACTTGACTCATGCTTTGGCTCCTTTTGCTCCCTTGAGACCCACTGAGAACAGGAACTGGGTCTCCCTTCCCTTCTCTTCTGAGGTCACACTGCATACAGTAGGTGTTCCGTTGCATATATACGAGTGCAGGACTCCGCCAGGCAGTCTGCAGGGTGTGTGTGGCGGCGGGGAGGGGATTATTTCAGTTGATCATTCCAAGGATCCTATCTTGCACTGTGATTACATTTTACTGTGAGTAAGAAAAATGTGTCTGAGGAAGAAAACTATATAATCTTTGTTCTGCTTGAAACAAAGCTGAATTTTTTAAACTGCTTGTGGCAAATGTTATAAACTGTTCTTTGTCTGGGGAGATGGATATAAAGAATTCACCTTGAGCACAGGATGCAAATGAGTAAGTGGCAAACTATTTTTCTATTATGTTCCTAAAATAGATTGGGTGCTGGCAAGGAGGCTTCGCCTTGGCCCCAGGCCCCGAGCACTGTTACAGCTGAGAGAGAAACCAGGCAGAGTGTGGGCCCCTCCAGAATGTTTTCAACTGGTCAGTGCTATCTTCAAGTGCAGAAATTTCCAGTGATTTTTTTTTTTTTTCAGGAGAAAGTCCTCAGAGCATTATTCAGCATAACAAAAACCTGGTGAAATGTTTGTACGATTTAAAAATTGGCAAATTGAGGACACAGAGTGCTCTTAAAAGCCACTGCCAAAAATATGGCAATCATCTTCCCATAATAATGAAAAAGATCTGACACATCTGTGCTCAATTTCTGCTTTGGAGGATTGGGGGTGAGTAATTGATAAGGACAGTGTTTTGCTGGGAAATACAGTGATACTTAAAGGGGGAAAGGCTGGGTTAGCTAACTGCTACATGTAAGCCAGGGAAGGGCACTGTGACATCCCCCCTCAGAACGCGTCCCCAGATGTGCGGGCATGTATGCAAACCACCGGATCACACAGGGACCAGCCTGCACCTAAGGTCACCCAGGCAAGTACCAAACAGAAAACAACAGCAAATCCAAATACAGCCCAGAATACCCTGGCCTGCCTGAGTCTGGAAAAGCTTACAGGGATTAATTGGCCGGGGGTTGGGTGGGGGCAGGGGTGAGCTTCGAGATTCTTTTCACCGCAAGCAAAACAAGCCAACCTGCACTGTGGGCAAATCACCTGCTTATCTTGGGGTCCTGATGTTACCAGGGGTCCTTCTGCAGGAAAACTGTGTGCTGGGAGTATCTGAGACCCCACAACAAATGATAGGAAGGAAGTTGATGGAACTATCCCAACCTGCTAAACTCTCCCAAAAGACAGGTATCGAATATGCTGAACACCAACTGTCCCTTTGTTTATCCAACATCCCCATGTCCTGGAGGAAGCGATGTATACAGGTGATGTGCTGGGCAGCCCCTTAAGTTATGGTCCCTTCCAAGCCATTACATTAAAACTGAGTTTGATTTGATGCCTAAAAGGCAAATGCTCTCTTCTGTGGTCGGCTTCTGTTTTCATTAGTCTGATTGTTTTCCCTTTTAAAACACTTTTTTTTTTAATTCATCTATTTAGTTTAGAGAGTGCGTGGGGGGAGGGGCAGAGGGAGAGGGAGGCAGAGAAGCCAACTCCGAGCTGATCGCACCGAGCTCCCGGGGGCTCGATCCCAGGATCCCAAGATCCTGACCTGAGCTGGAACCAAGAGTGGGAGGCTTAACCGACTGAGCCACCCAGCCTCCCCTAAAACACTCTTTTGTATTGAAGTATAACTTACACGTAACAAGATACATGGATTTTAAGTGTAGATGTCCCTCCACATGCAGGTAGGTGTGCATGCAAAACTTTTATGACAAATGCATCCCTGTGTGTCATTTGGAGGGACCAACTGGTTTCAGCTTTTCTGGGATTCTCCCTGTTTTAAAACTGAAAGTCTGACATCTCGGGAAGCCCCTACTCCCCATGAACCTGGATGGTTGGTCACCCTATGCAGCAGCCCCCTCACTGCAGGTCCACAACAGTGCCATCACCCCCAAAAGTTCCCTCGTGCCGCTCTGTAGTCATCCCACCCTCTCCCCTGTAGAAAGCAATCACTACTCTGACTTATATCACCATAGTGTAGTGTTGCCTGGTTTAGAATTTCATGGAAATGGAATCGGTCAGTGTTTCGTGTCTGGCTTCTTTCACTCAACATAGTGTTTCAGAGATTCATCCACCGTACTGTCTATACGCTTTGTGAGCTTCTGCTGCTGAGTGTACCACCTCTGTCCCTACAACGTGCTTATCCATTCCCGTGTTGATGGACACTGGGTTGGTTTTCAGCTTTGACTACTAGGAATATTCTCGTACACATCTTCTTGTGGACATGTTTTCACTTCCCTTGGGTAAACACCGAGAGTTGCGTGACCAGATCACAAGGTGGGTTATGCTTCTAAGAACAGCATTCCAAAGTGGCTACACAATTTACCCTCCCACCAACAATGTCTGCGAGTCCCATGTGCTCGACATCCTCAGCCACACCTGCTCTTGCCAGTCTTTTCCACTGCAGACATTCCAGCGGGTGTGAAGTGGAGTGTGACTCAGTTTTAGTTTGCATATCCTTGATGATAAGGATGCTGAGCACCTCACCAGTTAGTTTTTGGGCATTTGTGTGTGTCCTTATACAAGGGGTCTGTCTAAGCCTACAAATCTCTTTCCCATTTTTTATTTATTTATTTTAATCATTTCATTTTAGTTTTTTCATCGAGATAAGTATACTCTTTAATCCCCATCTCCTCTTTCACCCATCCCTCCACCCACCTCCCCTCCGGTAACCATCAGTGTGTTCTCTAGAGTTAAGAGTCTGTTTCTTGGTTTGTCTCTCTTTTGTTTTTTTCCTTTGCTCATTTGTTTTGTTTCTTAAATTCCACATATGAGTGAAATCATACAGTATTTGTCTTTCTGACTGACTTATTTCACTTAGCATTATACTCTCTAGCTCCATCCATGTTATTGCAAATGGCAAGATTTCATTCTTTTTTAATGGCTGAATAATATTCCATTGTATGTATATACCACATCTACTTTATCCATTCATCTATCCATGGACACTGGGCCGCTTCCATAGTTTAGCTATTGTAAATAATGCTGCAATAAACATAGGGGTGCATGTATCCCTTTGAATTATTGTCTTCATATTTTGGGGGTAAATACCCAGTAGTGCAACTCCTCAATCACAGGGTAGTTCTATTTTTAATTTTCTGATAAAATTCCATACTGTCTTCCACAATCCTTGCCCATTATTTAAAGGACTTATCTATATTTTTCTTATTGATTTGTAGGAGGTCTTTATATATTCTGGATAGAAGTGCTTTGTCACATCTATGCATTCTGGATATGTTCTCCTGGACTGTGGCTTGTTTTTCATTTTCATAATTGAATTTTTAAATAAGCAGGAATGTTTAATTTTGATGAAATCCAATTTATCAATTTTGTACTTGATGATTAGTGTACACTATCTAAGAAATGTTTGCCTACACCAAGGTCTCAAAGATACTCTCCTCCATTTTTCTCCTAGAAATTTTTTAGCATTAGCTTTTAGGGCTAGGCCTAAAATCTACTGTGATTTAATTATTGTGTTTGCTGTGAGGTGAGGGTCAAGCTGTATTTTGCCTATGGATTCCCAGTTGTTCCAGCCCCATTTACTTAAAAAAAAGACTTTCCTTTCTCCATTAAATTATCTTGGTGTCTTTGTCCAGAGTCAGTTGACCACTGTGGTGGCCTGAATCCCTGGGACCTGGTTGTTTGAGAGCTATTTTTAATGTTTTTTCTTTCTGTCCCTCAGTTTGGGTAATTTTATTGACCATTCCTTCAGTTTAGTAGCTTTTCTTCAACATTATCCAATCAACTCACATGATTCAATGAGTTTTTAATTGCAAATATTATATTTTCCGGTCCTACAATTTCTATTTGGTTCATTGTTAGAGTTCCCAAATCCTTCCTGAGATTCCCTCTCACTTCATCCATTATTCCCATTTTTCTGTTATTTTATATTACTCATCTGCTAATCTCATCACCTGAGCCACCCATAAGTCTCTCCTGACTGGTTAGTTTTCCTCTTGCGTCACATTTTCTTGCTAGAAACTCTTTATTTGTGCTAGACACAGTGGGCAGTACCTGCCAGCGACTCTTGGGTTCTATTATCTTCTTTTGAAGAGTGCTGACTTTGGTTCTAGCAGGCAGTTACCTTGATCCCGAGTCACCTTGATTTGCTGAGACTCAGTTCTAGGCTTTGCTCCAGAAAGTGTATTTTGATTTTCCAGACATAACACTTAGTCCTTGAATGTGGTCTTACTGTTAAGGGGTAGTCCTTCTGGAGTTTCAGTGAAAGGTTTAGTGTTTACACATCCCTCTAATTCAGTTGGACTTGAATTCCTGCTTCATCTCCCTAGCAGTAAGCAGCTGCTAGAACCTCTGCTCAACCCAGCTGTTGCTTTCTTCTGAGTGCCTTGGAAGATCACCTCACACACCTACTTCAGGACTCAGCTCTGGGTTCTGAATAAGTTAGTACGTAGATCCTGAAGCTCAGTCCTCGATGCAGCCCCCTTCTCTGGGACTTCCTCACTAAATTCCCAGCTGTACTTTAGCCTCCCAATCCCTAACATCTAGCTCCTCTGTCCAGTCGCCTTCAGTTCTATCCCCAGGGTACCCTGAAGCCCGAGAATGTCCTCTGGGGGAGTATTGTCACTTCTTTTACTTCCTTTACTCCATAAGTTATAGCCACTCCAATGTCTAGCTGTTTTGATGACTCTCCAGTGCCTGAGAATGGCTCTTTTTTATATTTTGTTTGGGGTTTGTAATTGTTGTTGGCAGGAAGGTTAGCTTGATACAAGCTTCATCTCCATTGCTGGAATCTAAAAGTCCTCTGACCCCTATGTTTAAAACCACCCGAAGTATCGTTAATAAATCCCATGCTAGGGGAAAATTTATTCCATTGCTTGTCAGTTAAGTATCTGCAGCATTCCTCCTCCACAAGTTAAAGGGAAATTGGTTTTCACATCCTCTTTCATATGGCATCGTATGAAACGGCTCTTTATACCATCAAGCCACAAACATGTTTGGAGCACCCATGGGCCCTTGACCGTGAACAAGGCTCTCGGGGGTATGAAAAGGCAACCGTGGTCCCAGGTCTCAGGAATGCTGTCCTGGCAGAGCTGCTCCAAGGGGCTGGCAAGGAGCTGGCACTGTGTGCAGGAGGACAGCCCCCCTCAGCTTCCTCCCCGGAGACACACATGGCATCACACCAGGTGTGACGTTCTCCTACCAAAGTGCCTCATTTGTGCAAAATTCCTGCCACTGGGGAGCACTCAGTGGGGATGATATGACTGTGGTAATATCACTTAGAGCAAATAATTTCACGAACTTCAGCATTTCAACTGTCATTAGTCCTACTTCACCGGTGACACATGTCACACCCACTGGGATGCTCCAGAACTGCCATCCTAGCCACTAGGGAGCTGTTCTAGAGTCTAGAGTGTGCAACATGACAAAAGGATATTTTGGAAGATGATTCTGCCTAGTAAGTAGAAAGGCTTGAATGGGGATAATGGAATGGGAGTCAAATGACTCAGGAAAATTTCAAAGTATCATCCTTTAAAATCATATTCAAATTTCCTGTTCACATGCCTTTTTGTGGGGAGTGGGGAGAGGAATCCAGCTTTCATCAGATTCTCAAAGGAGTTCATAATCCCCCCACATTTAAGACTTACTGGTCTAGAACCCAGACTTTTTTAGTACCATGAACTCAATCACTAAATATTTTTAAATACCCCTGTAAATATTTATATATTGATTTATATATAAATTATCTTCATAATCTACCACCATTGGTTAGTAAATCAAGGAACAATATCCACTTAAAATGAAGTTAATCATTAATGATATGAAATGTAAATTCAAGTTTCACTGTTTCTAATAATTACTAACTGTTCTCATCATATCTAATAACCTTATATTGCGGTCAATGAACAACTTCTACTTGGATTAAGAAATCTGTATCTCGTTTTCCTGTTTGTGATTTGGGAGAATTATTTTTTTTAAGAATTGTTTAAATCCTCTGAAGCCATTGGTTTACTCTTTGAGTTTTAGTTAAAACTAGGTTGTGTAATCCATAAATCCATTTAACCTTGCTAATTCAAATACATTAAAATACTCTGAAAATGATCTCATGAGAGAGAATGCCACTACTGGGACCTGGGAATACTTTGTGTATCATCATGATGTGACATGAGGCCACTTCAAGTGAGGTTATGTATCAAATATCATATCAAATTATGCGGCCACAATATCAAACTAATATTTGGCATATAGCGTTTTTATTTTTAGTTTAAAATACATATTTATAGAAGTTCTAGTATACTACTCTTTCTGTGCTTCAATGGATTGTCTTGTGTGCACCACCCCAGAGACCCCAAGTCCAAGAAATGATTCACAGCAAGTAATCCACAGGTGTGATAAGGTGAGCCAGGTACAGACAGTCAAGTGTCAGCAGAGACGCTGAAGGGGGATGGAAAGGATCAGCTAGAGAGGAGGGAGAGAATAAATCTGAGCTTAGGGGAGAAATAGGAGTCCAAGATGATTCTAAAGTTTCAACCCCAAGAGACATGAAAAAGTAACTGGAAATGGCAAGACTGGGTTGGAAGGGGGTATTGGTCCAATGTTCTACTTCGGATATGCTGTGTATGAGCTGCTAAGTGAGGAAACAGACAAAGGCCAGCTGGCCCCTGGAGACCAGCCAGTCACCTCCCAAGCATAGGACGTGTAGATTCTGACCTCAGCTAGCCTGTTCCGAGCATGACTGCGGCTCCACGTTCTGTCCACTGTCTTTCAAGTCATCCCTGTGAGGGGCTGTAATTCTCCCCAGCCTTTCTCTAGCTGTCCTCCAAGTGAGGTCATGCCATCTCACGTTCATTGGAAGAGCAAGGCCAGAATACAAGTCAAAGAAATTTGGGGCAGAACTGCAAGCAAGTCTTGCTCAATGGACCCGAGTGAGTCACCTCCCAGCCCACGTGACCTCCCACGGAGGGCCTGCAGGCTGAATGACGCCCCCAGAGGTGCTCACTACCTTCTTCCTGCAGCCAGCCCACAGGCTTGCCTAATGAGGTTCCCAAACAAAGGGAACACTGTGCTGAGGATGGAAATGCCATGTGGGCTCCACTGTGGGATGCCCCTCACCAAAGTTGCCCTGGCTACCACCACTTTGTCATGGACCTTTCCTGAACGTGGCATCCGTTTCTTCGTGAAGGGCCTTTGCACCGGGCTTGGTGATGAATATACTGATTCTCTCCACCTGGACATGGGACTGTAGTGCATGTTCTCTCTCTCCTGCTCTGAAATAACCCCTCATGGGTAGTGTAAGCACCTGGAGTAGGAACATAAGAAAAGGGCTGCATGGGAGGGGTTCGGTGGTGGTAGTGGCCCAACCATGGAGAATTCTTCTAGGTAGAACTAGGTCCCCAGATTACCATGCAGGTGAGGCTGAGGGTCCAGGGCTGAGAACGTTTCAGCTTCTTGATGAACCTGGGGCTCAGCCTGATTGGATGAGATCTCGTAGCTTTCTACCTCCCTCCAAGGGGCACCACGAGAACAGGGGAGACCACAAAGTGGCCTAATGTCTCTGCCCCCCTGCCCCGCCAAGCCCAGCAGGAGCAGCAACCACCATTCATTCTGGACCCAGGTCTTTGGGGCCAGGATCTGGAGGGACCATTTGTTAACTACCTGTGTGTCACGCCCTGAAATACCTCTTTACATGGACTGCCCCCCCCACCCCCACAAAGCAGGCATTAGTATTTCCACTTAAAGGTGAACACTGATTCTAAAGGGACAACCAGCCAGTCTGAGAGCACATAGCCAGGGAGGAGGAAAAAGCACCTGGACTATGGTCTGGGAGGTCATGAGGTCATAGGACTGAGGATCAGCAACACTGGTTCTGACAACTCCCAAGGGGGGAAGATGAGGAGAGGTGGGGGATGAAATTCACCCCGATGTCTGAGAACACTGCCTAGGGACTGGGACTGTTTAGAAATACCTCTGGCCAGTCCGAGGGAGTGAGTCCTCTGTCTCTGGACGAAAGCCAATGGGGACAGTGAGTAGGAAGGCTGGAGACCAGACTTGGTTCCCAAGTTCGACCATACGTTCCCATTATGATGAAGTAGCAGCACATCCAATCCCCAGTGAGGACAGAAGGATGAGTGAGACAGGGTCTGTCCCTGCCCCTCTCGTGTCAATAGACCGCTACGGAAGAATTTAAGTGCTGGAATAAAAAGTGGCTCAAAGTTCTGATGAAGAACGGTGAGGGAAGGAAGGGCAGCCTTGGGGAGTTGGGGAGGCTTCCTCTAGAAAGGAGATGTAGGAGGCTTTCATGGGGCTTGAGAAGAGGAGTTCTAGGTATCTCAGAGAAGTCCTGGGACAGCAGCGGCTATGTCTATGTCCTTTACGGTTATGCCCCAGTCTCCAGCATAGCACCTGCCAGGTAGCAGGTGTGGGTGAATGAATGAGTGAAGTAATGGGAATGAGAACCAGCCTGAGCAAAGACATAGAGTCACCGCAATGCGTCATGGTCTAGGGGAGTGGTGAGCCACCTCCAGTAAGGCTAGAGGCAGAGCTAGAGATGATTTCCTCCAGCCAGGATTATGTCATCCAAGGGGTATGGGTCCTAAGTGGTGTAATATGGCACAGGAGATTCAATCCACAGACGTTTCCTCAGTGCTACAATGCGTCAGGTGTGTGCAAGCTCTGGGAATATGGTAATGAACAAGGTCACAGCCCTAACACCCGCCTTGTCTGCCTGCTCCACCCAAGTCCGCTCAGGTGTGCTGAGCACCTGGATCGGCTCCAACCCCCCATCCCACCCCCCACCCCCACCCCGCCATGTCCTCTCACTGGCTTTCCCAAGCAATAAAACCTCATCAACTTTCCCTGCTACTGCAGAGTCCCCTTTCTGTTCCCTGCTTCATCCAGCTTCCTAGTTACTTCCTAAGAATCCAAACCAACCTGGTCACAGTCACTTGGTTAGAAATATACCAGAATGTTCACTGTACTTATCTGTGGGGCTCTGGTGGGGGTGGGAGAGGGATACAAGTGACTTCAGTATGGCCACCTCCCTCCCATTCTTCCCCAGCCCCATTAAAGATCTCCCCGCACCCCAAACATCCAAACATCCCAGTAACTTTGGGACGAGCATCTTTCCTCTTTTCTAATTCAGTAGTGACAGCTAACAGTTACTTGCATCATTACTGTGGCCAAGAAGGCAATGGCTTTGTAAACCTTATTTGATTCTCCAATTTATTTTAAAATCCACTTTTAGAGTGTAGAAGGTAAAGCTCAGGTAAGTTCATTCCTTCTTCAACAGCTGGAGACCCGGGAGTGAAGTGGTAAGTCACAGAGGACATGCAAGTGAAGAAGGAAACGCACGCATCTACACGATGATTCTGAACATGCTATGAAGCTCAGAAGGCTGGCCAAGGTCACAGTCTGGTAGCTGTGAGTGGATCTGAATGGCCCTGGGCCTGACCCCAGAGTTTGCCTCTGACCCCATCTGCAACTGCCTGACTCCAACTCATGGGGGGAGGGGGCATCCTAGCCACATCCTTGCACTCACTCCCCCCTGCAAACCCTTCTCTGCAACGCCAATTCCCAGGAGCCTTCCAGCGCCCCAGCAGAGGTCCCAGCTCCACCGGCAGCCACTGCCCTGGAGCCGGTGGTCCACGACCACCCGCGGGGCTCACCCTCCAGTGCCGCCGCTCCGGCCCCCAGGCCTCCAGGCGCCTCTGAACCCTCCGCGGCCCCTCGCCCCCTCTACCCACCTGCTCCCGCAGCCCCCCGTCACCTCCGTGTCCTTGTGCCATCAACCCCCCGCCATCCCAAACCTCCCGCTGTCTCCACGTTTGGCGTCTCCGAGCGTCCCAGGCCCAGTCCCACCTGGCGTCCCCGCGCCCCCAGCCCTGGCGTCCCCGCAGGTCCCCGGTGCCAGGTCCTCGTGTCCCCTCCTCAGACGTCCCCGCGCCCCTGTCCACATCTTCTGGAGTCCCCGCAGGTCCCCGGCGCCCCAGCACCCGTGTCCCCCTGCTCCGACATGTCCCCCTGCCCCGGCCCCCGTGTCCCCTCTGCTCCGGCGTGCCGCCGCGCCCCCGGCCCCCGCGTCCCCCCGCTCCGGCGTGTCCCCGGCGCCCGGCCCCGCGTCTCCCGCTCCGACGTATCCCCGCGCCCCAGCC
>NW_023270377.1:3040790-3122684 GCF_011800145.1 Mirounga leonina | reverse complement strand
CGCCGCGCCCCCGGCCCTACGTGCCCCCCTCCGGCGTGTCCCCGCGTCCCCGGCCCGCGCCCGCTGACGCCATGACGCCGCGGCGGAGGGAGGGGCGGAGCGGGGCCGGGGCGGCCCGAGAGGGGCGCGAGCGGCGCGAGCGGCGGGCGGCGCGGCGGACGGACATGGGCACGCCGGGCTCGGGGCGCAGGCGGCTCCCCAACCGGGAGCGGCTGACGGCAGAGGACGACGCGCTGAACCAGATCGCGCGCGAGGTGGGCGGCCGGCGGGCGGCGGGCGAGCGGGGCGCCGCCGCAGCGGTCGCGCGTCGGTCGGTCGCTCTGTCCGTCCGCCAGCGGCGCGGGCGGGGGTGGGGCGGGGGTGGGGCGCGGGCCCGGCGGGATGTCGGCGGGCCAGACACCGGTCCTCCGGCCCCTGGGGACAGGCTGGGGACGTGACCCCCTCCCCCACGCCCCGGCTCCCTGGGGCCACTGTGTCCCCCTCCGCGAGCGGAGCTGGGATGGCGGCGCGGGGTGCGGGGGCCGCGGGGTCGGGGCGAGCGCCCCGCTTTGTGGTGCCGCTTGGTGGGGGTGGAGGAGGCCGCCCCCCGGAGGCCACATGGCCCTGGCGAAATGGCCTGTTTCTTGTCTGTGACCATGGGTCATCGACTGTCACGCAGGTGCAGCTTGGGCATGAGCTTGGGGTCACTGTGAATCTTGTTTCTGGAGGGAGCCTGAGAAACGGGTCCAGGCGCACTGAGGGGCTTTCATCCAAGTTTTCTGGGCAGTTTATTTGACAGATTGGTGGTGAACTTTAAGCGTGGCAAATTAAAGGAGCACTGTGTGCGCACTGGACAAGTGCCTTTCCCTCTAAGGATCCAGCCTTCAGGTGGAATAAACCGGTGACAAGGGAAAGTTGACGCCGGGATTGGCCGCGGCAGCTCCCTGGGGAAGGGGAGCCCGTCGGGCCCCAGGGACAAAGGAGGCCTGATTTTTCTCACATACCCTTTTGGACCTTTCCAGTGTCCCGTTTGTGTGTTAACTATACAGATGCAGCTCATCCCTCCTTGTGAGCTCCCTTCCGTGTTCGATATGATGTGGAGTTCTTCTGCATACCACGCTGTCCTCAGGTGGAAAAACTTCCAGGCCATTTAGGCTGTGGGCTCTGGTTGCGTCATTCAGCTGTTTACTGAGGTCCACTCTATAACCAGTTCGTAGGTGTTTTTAGTTGCAAATACTCGATTTTGCTTTTATGGACATAGGGCTGTCAATCAGTATTTGTTGAATATTGAAATGGGTAAAGACTTCGGTTTTTCTCTGTATGAAAAGAAAAGGGCTTTCCAGGCAAACTCTCATACATCCCTTAAAACCCACTGCAGATTGGTGGCCTCTGTGAGACCTCCCCCATCACCCCAGGCAAAAGTCTCCCTGCCTCCATCTGGCTCCTCTAGCTCTTCTCCCTACACCTGGTGTGGGAGTCACCTCTTCTCAGCATAATTTGCTCACGCTGTAGAAGGTGACACCCAGGCAGCCGGTATCTTTCTCTTTTGTTTCCCCAGAGCTCCACAGTCAGGCATATAGTAGGTGCTCCGAAGTGTGTTGCGCTAATTAACAAAAGAAGTACCGGGACTTAAAGTACATTGGGCTAAATAAAGACATTGGCTAAATGTAGTAGCTTGAATATAATCCCCACTCCTGTGAGGACAGTCACTTAGGTATGAATTTGACCCTAAGACCAAACAGGTGTTCTCTGGGAGGACAGAGGCGACGGATGATCCCTGGGCCTCGTCTTTCCGTCGGTGCTTATGGACAAAGGAACAAGAAGAATGAGAGCTCCCAAAGTCTACCTCGTACCTACTGGTTTGGATCGGAAACAAAGGCTAGGGATGCTCCCTGGGTTGACATCCTTGAGGTCCCGAGGATTGGGAGCCCGTGGTCTTGTCCCCCAGCCAGGGAGATGGTAGTAGGCAGTGACAGATTCTGACTGGGGAGTCAGTCCTGGGCTATGAAAATGCACACACCTCATGGAGGAGCTATGCGATCCTGGGGAAGTGAGTCATTCAATCCCCCTGAGTGTCTGTTCTCTTGTCTCTAAAGTGCGGGAAATAAATCCCCCTTGGCAGTCAGGATTAAAGAAAATGACCAGCATCCATACAGTGAGTAACCAGGTAAATGTGAGCCTCAGCCACCTATCCTCCTGATAAAACCAACCACAGATTGGCTTGTTATAAGTGCTAAGTGGCAGGTATCTATAACGTTGGAGGGAGCAGGTGCAACATTTTATGTTTTACCACAAATTGAATTATATTTCCCAACTGTAAAAATTAGAATCACGATTGAAATGGCAAGTATCTGTTCACCGTCGAGTTCTTGAGTTCTTATAAAAATTAACAAAATTGTCTTAAGTTTAGTACCTTCTTATTTGTTCATTGGTTCAGCAGATGCATGCCGTGCTCTCCAAACACCTGGGCTAGGGAGACTGGGATTCAGAGATGGACCTGAAGAGGATCCACCCATGAAGAGTTGGGTCAGAAAGGGGTCTGACCTGTAGATCAGTAAGAGAGCAGAAGATAGGAAGAGATCTGATAGTAAAAGGCCATGGATATTGTGCCCTGAAAGTTTGGAAATGAGAGAGTTCCAGTTTATTGAGGGGACTAGGAATGGCAATCAGAAGTGGCTTCCTGGAGGAAGTGACATTTTGAGTTATTTTGAAGTGACAGAAACGCTGACCTGGACTGGCCTCCACAAGGGGAAATATGTTGGCTGGAGCATGGATTCTTGGCCACCAGCCCCACCAGCGGCTGCTTCCCTCCATAGCACCTTGCAGCTGGTTCTGCTGCGCTGTCCTCTCTGGGTGGCCTCACCTTCAGGCTGACATGAGTCTGCCGTGTTCCCACACTGCCCTCCATGAGCCCACACCCAGTCTCTCTCTTGAGAGCTAGAAGTATCTTCCCTGACAAATCTCCACGTGGCTCCCTGGCTACCCCCCGAGTCTAACTGTGAGCGGGACTGTTGACTCAGCTGCCCACAGCAGTCCCTGGGCCAGGGTGTGCAGGGCCCGGGGAGTCCTACCTTGTGACCCGTCAGGCCCATCCTGGAAGAGGGGGAAGTTGGCTGTTGCCTCTGAAGCCCTTGGGGAGGTGAGGGGGACTCAATGAAAACTGGGGACTGTTTCAGAAGGTGGCAGGGGGTTGGTGGACATGGGTCAGGTGTCCGGGAAGGCGCCCTCTAGAGAATAAGGAGAGCCTTCTGGGCTGGGGTGACCTGGGGCCCACGGGCAGGGTCACCGGGCAGGAGGGAGAGAGGGTGGGCAGGGCTGGGAGGGGAGCTCAGCTGCCCCTGAGGAGGGCTCGAGAAGCACGCCCTGACCGGTGGAAGCTGACACAGTCCTGTTTCTGCAGTTACGCTGTGGTTTAACCCGAAGCCAGTTTTTAGTAAATGGACTTGTAACTTGAAAACACTGTAGATGCATTAGCACAGATCCTCGCTTCTGAGGTGGAATTCGGGCAAGATGTTGTCAGGAAGAAGGTCCAGTAAGCACTTGGAAACGCTCATCGCCGCTGAAGGCGTGAGCAGTGTTTCTCACACCCTGGGGAAAGGTGTTTTGAAAGCAGATATATTTTTCTCTCCCGCCGTGTTTAACATTCGGCTCAAGATTTTTGGTGGCATCCCAGATTGCTCATTCAGCGCTCGGCCACCGAGGGAGATGAGCCTGCTCTCTGAGGCCTGAGGCAATTCAGAGTATTCCTCTCAAATGGAGAGACAACAGCATTTTAACAAATAGTGCTCACACACAGGCTGTCTTAGGAACGAACTTGCGGGCCCTTTCCCGGGGGTGTGAGTGAGTCGTGCCCTGTGGCCACACGGGCCCTGGTCCGATGCCCTTCCCTGCTCACAGCACAGTGCCCTCCCCGCGACGGTCCCCACGGCCGCCTCTCCAAGACCCACCCGCTGCGAGGCGGTCCCTTGGGCGCCGATGGTGCCCACCCAGCTCCCCGCTGTGAGCGGGTGCTGACTCCCTGGGCTGTGAGCGCCCGTGGCCACCCAGGAGTCGCTGGGGGGGAAGGGTGTGACCCCAGCCCCACCCCCGCCCCCTGGGCAGCCTGCAGCTGTTGCCTGAGGGGTGTGAGGATATAAAATGTCCCCTCCGCTCGCTCCCAGTTGGAACCCACTCTGGTGCCGTTCGGGCTCCAGAGCTCCTGTGGGATGGGGCTGAGGGCGCACTCCAGCGGAGGCCCCCTCCTGCCCCTGCCCCCACTGTCCCCTCACCCCTCTTCTGCGGACGTGCTCCCCGGACATAGAGCCACAGACACATCCCTGCCTCAGGCTCTGCCCCTGGGGACCCCGACTTCGGACGACCCCGTGCTTCATTCTGGGCGGTCCTGTACCTACAGGACATTCTCATCCCCAAACCCCTTTCATGTTGCCCCTCACCGCACCCTTCCCAAATAGCCGTCACAGGCCAGCTTGGCTTGAGGGACCCGTCTCCTTTCTCCTCAAGCCTCGAGGCGTCTGTGGGCCCAGCTGGCCTCGCTCTGGCTCCCGGCAGATCCGGCGCCTCTGGGGTCGCGCAGCCCAGGAGGGAGCCCACAGCTGGCATGACGCCCACTCCTGGTGTCCCGGCACCGCCGCCTGCTGTCAGTGAGAGGACAGAGAGCAGCATTCACCCGCGCAGGCCCTTGCTGCTACGGCTGAGCTGTCCCCCTCAGGCCTTAGCTGCAGGTGAAGTTGCTTTTCTGAGGTGGGCCGCCAGCTCGAAACGTGGCGGCCACGGCCTGGATGGTGTCCTCGGGTGTGGTCAGTGGCTTGCGAGCGGGGACACTGTCGCGCCCCCTTCTTCCCGGGAGTGGGGAGGAGTGAGGGGAGTCAGACGCCGAGCACTGTGGCAAGAGCTGTCCTGCCCCCAGTTCTAACACAGTCAGGCCCTCCCCGAGCTCACCTTCCCAGGACAGACTCGCACAGCCTGGTGCGCCATCATGAGCGCCGGGAAGGTGACGACAAAGGCGCTCACGGCGGGTGTCTCGCACGGAGCCTGGGCGGGGGGGCAGCTGCACGTGGCGCCGGTGACCTTGGGCCGTCTCGGGGATTCCCAACAAGATGGTTCTGGTGGGGGTGGAATCAGAAGCTCAGCTGTGGACAGTCCTGCGGTGGCCATGGCGTGCGGGCCTCGCCCCACGGCTATTTCTGTCCGTCTCCCTGTCCCCCTTCTGGGTGACCCTCATGATTCACTGGTTTCGTGGCTGGGGCTGTGATTTGTATGCGGGTGGCCTGCAGAGGGGGCACGGCGGGTAGAAATCAGGGGACCTGTGTTCCAGTGGTGCCTGTCGCGCGTGAGCCTGGTCAGGGTACGGGGTTGGAAAGGGGGCACGTGGGAGCCGAGGTAGCTTCGGGGGCCTGTAGGGTGCCAGGCGCCCCCAGAAGCTTCCCCCCATAATTACATTAAGTCCCACCAGCGGAGCTGAGAGTATCTCTGTTTGACACAGAGAAGCGGGCTCACAGGTGCTCGGGACTTGCCCAGGGTAACCGAGAAGGTGCCCGTTCAGCACCCAGGCTGCTGCCACTTCCTGGACCAGCTCTTGGCTCCATCCAGAGCCCAGCTACCGGCCCTGTCCTGCAGTCAAGCCGACTTGCTTCCCATCTCTGGGACTGTTGTCCCCAGCTGACCTCTGGCCACCGGGCTTGACGGTTCATGGGAAAGCTGACACTCGTCTGTCCTTGCTACGTCTCTCCCCGTTTTTGGTTTTTTTTTTTCCATTCTCTCGACTTGTAAAATGTAATGTTTATTTAACTAAGGTAATACGTGTTTTTACCCTTGTCCCACATTCTCAGGCCATTCTCCACAGAGCAGCTGGGTGATCCTTTAAAATATGTCAGCTCATGTCGCCTCTCTAATTAAAACTCTCCAGCAGCTTCTCATATCACTGCACAAAGGCCAAGTTCTTAATGGCCTGACAAGACCCTGAACGATCTGGCAATTAGCTCCGTGTTTATAAATAATACACGTGCGTACTCTATTGATCGCCCGAGTGTAGCCACGGACCGCTGGGAGGTCCTGGCTGGGACGATGGGGCCCCGCTCAGGCCCTCCCCCACTTCTGTCTCTTGTCATCTGCACACCACAGTAATGTTGTAGTAGAACCACAGACCGGTACAGGGTATGGTGCTAGGAGGGTCAGATTCCCGGGTTCAGACCCTGGTCCCGCCATGTGCTCTGTGATCTCGGGCAAGTTGCTTCACCGCTTTGTGCCTCAGTTGTCCCGTAGGTAAGATGGGAAAGTTTTGAGTGCACTTCCCACGGGTGTTTATGAGGGTAAATGAGCTCTTTCGTGGAAAGACCCCAGCACGAGGACGGGTGCCTTGTCAAGGCAGGTGGTGACGGGGACGTCACACGGGGTGTGGCTGCAGAGTCCAGAAGCACGCCCTGACGTTTCTGTCCTTGGACAGACAGCATTCTGCCTTTCCTGGAGTTCATGACTTATATATATATTTTTTCCCAATTGCTCTTCTGTCTACATATCGGTCACATCCAGTTCTTCAAAAACTTTTCAACAGGACCCCTCACAGTACTATTTCCTGCGTGATTCAGCAAACCAGACAGCCTACCATTTCCCCTTCGTCCCCTCCTGGATATGGACCACTGGGGACGTCTGTCCTCTAGACCCTCTCCGGACTTCAGCTGTCCTTCCCTTTGCCACCATTCTGAGAGTTCCCCACTTTTCTGTCGTTGTTGGAGCCCTCTTTGTCAGATTCTATATCGTCTTCTTCCTCGGATTACTCTCTCATTTTGCTGGAACATGTCCTTCAGTAGCTTCCTGAGAAAAAGTGCCTTTTCCAAGTGTTTGCATGTCTGAAAATGTCTTTATTCTACCCTCATACTTGATTGATAGTTTGGCTGACTATAGTGTTCTAGGTTAAAAATAATTTTCCAAAGAACGACAAAGATTTCTATGCATTCTTTGAAATGATTTCCAGCATGTATTATTGACTGAAAGAAGCAAGGTGCAGAAAACAAAACTCGTGTGCTGTCCCTTTTGTGAGAAAGGCATTGATTTGTCTGCATTTGTACAAAGAAACCTTGGGAGAGTGTGGGGTGTGAGTGGAAGCAGATTCATCAAGTGTCACTTTTCATGCTCTTTGGATATTTTTTTAAGATTTATTTATTTATTTTAGAGAAAGAGAGCGAGGGACGGAGGGGCAGGGGGAGAGAGAGAATTTCAAACACACTCCCTGCTGAGCGTGGAGCTCTATTTCACGAAACTGAGATCACGACCTAAGCAGAAATCAAGAGTAGGATGCTCAAGCAACTGAGCCACCCAGGAGCCCTGATGCTCTTTGGATATTGAGCCATGTGACTGAATTGCGTCTTCAATAAAATAAACTAACAGTGATCAAGAAAGTAAAATTTAAAGCTATTTTCTACCACAATTTTAAGGCATTTTTTTCCACTTTATTCCAGCCTTCAGGATTGCTTTGAGAATTTTGATGCATTGTGTATCTTGTATAATCTCTGCTTTTACTCTCTAGTAGCTCTTAGGGCCTTCTCTTGATCTTTTGGATGGGTTATTTTCCATTTATTGAGCATTCATTGGGGTCATTGGGTCCGAAAACATGTATCCTAAAGTTCTGGGAAATTTTCTGAATTTTCCCCTCCCCACCATTTCCTCTGCTCTCTTTTATAGCATTTCTTTTGCTGGGAATAACTTTCTTTTCATTCCAGTTCTCTAAATTTCTTCTCTTGGTGATGCTTTACAGGAGATAACTCACCTTTATCTTCCACACCTTCTGCTAAACTTACCTGTTCTGTATTTAATTTCTAAAAGGTGGGGGTTTTTTTTGGTTGTTGTGCTTTGTTCCTTTTTTCTGGCATTCTCTCTGATTCACGAATGTGGTTCCTTTTCTTGTCATTCTGAGGATATTAATTTGTTGTTGTTGTTTTCTCCAAAACTTTTCTTTTGCCCCCTGTACAATGGTCTGTTTCTTTTTGTCCTTTGTCTGCGGCAGCCTCTGTCTTTCATCTTGACCTCTCCCAGGTGCGTGGTGATCCTCGGCTGTCCATTCAGCTCTGAGAATGAGGCACTAAAACACTATGAGAACAATTTGGTCAAAGGCCAGGAGGGGAGGTGCCACAGGATGCAAGCAGGACGGCACCAGGGGTGCATTAGGGTGGCTCAAGTGCTGGTACATTCACTACCTCCTCAGGGGACAGGCACACAGCTTGGATCTGAACCCAGGTCCCCCATCTGCCAGGTCAATGCCCTGGACTGCTTCAGTGTTGGAAGGGAATATTGCTTAATGCTAGCAAGCCAAACCTCTCTAATTTGGTGCCTACAGATAGAATTCTATTTTCGCTTAAGGGAGTGGTGGGATTGAAAAGACTGCCAAAAATTAATCTGAGATTTATACCAGCACAAAATAATCTCTAATGTCCATACAGCCCAGACAAGGGAACTGGTCATTATGATATTCTTTCATTGAGAGGGAATAGAATATCAAATTAGGTGAGCAAACAAAGGGAGTTATAAAAAATAAAATTTTCATAGCTTCATGCATCAGGGATAATTCACTTATTTGTTAGGAAAATTCTCTAAGATCTGAGATATAAAACAAACATAAAATACCTGGAGAGTTTAGGTAGGCAGAATGTGATATGGTCTTGGCAGTGGGTAAACTCTCGGATCAGCAAGTATGTAAGAGCCAGAGCCGTTCGCTGGAGTATTATATTGCAGTGCTTCTACCCACTTCTTGGCTTGAGGGGGTAAATGAAAAATCACACAGTGGTCATGAGAATAGTTAAACCTAAAAGAACCAGGGGATCTAAAGTTTTTGTTTTGCTTTTAAGCTCCATCTCATAAGTTTACCCTTTTTTTTTTTTTTTTTACCATTCCCCTTGATTTATTTTTATTTTTCGCCTCCTTGTATGAGATCCCTTAGGCATAGGGGAGGATGGGGAGTTTTCCAGGTTGACAGAGAGATGGGATTTCCATGCTGACTGAACAGCTAACATGTCTCCACCCCGGATTCCCTAAGATACTGCTTTAAATGATCCCAGATATGTCTAAAACCTCCAGAATGGTGCTGGTTAGTAGGACCTTCGGCGGTGACGGCAGTCCTCTCCCTGCTGCATGTTGTGGTGGCCGCCAGCCCTGTGTGGCTGCAGAGCACCTGAGAAATGCATCTTAAATTTTTTTTTAAGATTTTATTTATTTACTTGAGAGAGAGCGAGCATGAGCAGGGGGAGGGGCAGAGGGAGAGAGAGAGAGAAAAACAGACTCCACGCTGAGCACAGAGCCCAACACGGGGCTCGATCCCACAACACTGAGACCTGAGCTGAAATCAGGATCCAGACGCTCAACCGAGCACGGGGCCACCCAGGCGCCCCTTGCATCTTAAATTTTATTTAATTTTAATTCATTTAAATTTAAATAGCCACTTATGGCTCGTGGCCGCCAGATGGGCAGCCCCGCTTTAGAGCAATGATTTCTTCTTTGCTGAAATATGCCGTGACAGAGGTTTGTTCCGTCATCCAGAGCAGGGCCGAGTGTCAAAGGGAGGAGACCCAGTCCAGCCTGGGGACACGTGCGGTCCGTGGAAGGAGCACCATCAGCCTTCTGAAGTTGGGGGACCACAGGGGGTATCGTATCCGTGTATCTGAGCCTCCTTTCCTTTGTATTCCCCGGGGGGGTTCGGGTAATGGGCGGTGCCTGGGAAACGCAGTGCCGGCTGCCTGGTCCATGTGGGCGCTAACTGAACCCTGGGGTCTCCTGCCTCCTGGGGGCTGGGTCCACCTCCAGAGAGAGACCGCAGCACTGCCTGACTGGCCAGGATGTGCCCCAGGGGGGACAGTGCCCATGTGCAGGGGGCGGCCACGACCCTGGGACTGGCTAGATGGACGCCGAGTGAGCACATGGACCGTGGCCACCTCAGCTCCATGTGCACCTTCAGGGTCCCGTGGCTTTCTTGGCATCCAGAGCACAGGTACAGCTGAGCATTGGGACAGGACAGGCCCTCTGTTTTCAACAGCACTTTTGCTTCTTGGCCTTGAATTTAAGAATCCAGAGTAAGCCACCAGACTTTTCTGGCTGCCTCGTCATCAGGCAGCCTGGCCTTGGGGCCTGTGGTCCACATGCTGGAGGCAGCGGGCCCCCCACCCAGGCCTTGTCCTGTAGGGTTTATCTCCGGGCTTCTCTGACCTCTCAGAAGGTCGCAGGGGAGCGGTGGTCACGCGGCCTTCCTGTTACTCGTCCTGTGCGTCAGGGACTCCCAGCCTCCACACCGTGGACATTCGGAGGGATCCCTCTCTGCTGGGGGGCCGTCCTGTGCCTTGTAGGAGATTTAACAGCCTCCCTGGCTTCTACCCGAGAGTGACAACTGAAATGCTCCAGACATTGGCAGATGCTGCCGGGGACGAGAAGGCCCCATGGAGAAGCTCCCCTTCCCTTTTCCCACCACTGCACCACTCACCGTGGCCCCACAAATGGGACCTTTGTGCAGCTCTGTCCGTGGGCACAGCTGTTCCACTGCTGAGGGAGGAGGGAAACCTTATGGGGGAGGGGATGCTGGCAGCCCATCAGGACTCCAGAGCCCCCCCCGGAGCCCATCAGATAAAAGGGGGCACGACAGCACATTTCCATAGGATTAAAAGTGTCCCCATATTTCCTAAAAAGTATGTTGCTTTTGCTGTTCACAGCTGAACTTCTTAAAATAGACCACTAGACTGTGGGTGGTCCTGTGCAGGGTCCCTGCCTGGTGCCCAGACGCTTGTCCCTGAGAAGGTGGCATGCAGACCACCTCTCCCTTCCCTCCCAGTGACAGAGTGTGAAAATGGGCACTGTCCCAGCCCTCTCCTTCCCTCCGCCCTCTCCGTGGCTTTCTCAGCATCCAGAGCGCAGGTACAGCTGAGCATCGGGACAGGACAGGCCTGTCCTGGACAGGCCCTTGGCCCCAGGACATGTGTGTCCCCCTCAGGCTGCAGGGGTGAGACAGGAGTGACTTAACCATGACAATGTTCTGTGCCGGTCATATTCCCCTCCGTGGCTTAGACCCCTGGCTTCCATTGTGATGTGCAGTTTGTTAAGGAAAACATGCTGTGTACCCTCCCTCTCCATAACTGAAAATTCAGCTTTAGGATTCCTTTTGGCTTAATAGATCTTTTTTGCTTGGATTTTTTTTTTTTTGGCGGGGGGGTTAGTGTGTGAACAATGTCACTATTTTAGTGTATTCTTTCTTTCCTAAACATTTTTCCAACTTCTCCTAAATAGAACATGGTGGTTCATAATTATATAGAGTGGAGGACAGAGTGGGGGCATTGCCTTGCAGTTTGGCAGGCCATACCCTAGACTGTCTGATTACTGGCTTGTTAAAATGATGTCACATAGAAAAGTGAAACAGGTAAGAGCATCACATATGTTAAAAACTAAAATCCAACGGAGTAAATGTGAAGACCTGATCGGCTTCATTCAGTGATCCATGAATGGGCAGCATCCCGTCTAGAAGTAAAGGGAGCCCCTCGGAGCGGAAGGAAATGAAGTCTTGTCTGGGCCAGAGGGGCAGGGAAAGGAAGTCTCTGGCGAAGAGTGGATTGTTTCAGTCAAGACCTCCTCCGTGTGGGGACGGCAGGGAACTGGCTGGCCGGTCACCTCCCTGGTAACTCCAGCCTGACCGGCTGAGGTTACACTCCTGGGAGGGGCTGAAGCTGCAGTTAGGTGGGGTTCTAAGTCTTGGTTTGCCGACGTGGGGCTTAGCACAAGTGACTCCATTTTGGGCCTGTTGTCTCTCTTTTGATGCACGTAATAATATGCCATTGATGATACAGTTATAACTAATTCTGTTTATCCAGTTTTATATCCAGCTTTTTAAAATTCTGAGTTACTGGATTTCACAGACACCATCAGGCCTCCTTCCTTACTCCTGTGCTGTGTTTGCTGTGGATGGTTTATCTCTTCAGGAGACATAGAAGCAGGCCAGCTCTGCTGCTCAGGGGCTCTGGGACGTGGGCCTTCGCTGGCTTGAAGCTTCAGTTCCTCGGCTGTAGGATGAAGACAGGGTGGCTGGGGGCCTCGTGAGATGAGGCACGTCGGTTGCCGAGGTCTGGGCCTCCTCTGGGAGCCTCCACCCTCACCCGGCTGGCTCTGCCTTCTCCTGGGAAGTCTCAGGCCTGCGCAGCTCCCACACAGGGCCTGAGGTGACAGTACGGTCCCCCGCTCCTTCGCCTCCTGTCACACTTCTATCCTCTGGGCTGCGCTTTCCTTTTTTTTTTTTTTTTTTAAGGATTTTATTTATTTATTTGAGAGAGAGAATGAGATAGAGAGAGCATAAGAGGGGGAGGATCAGAGGGAGAAGCAGACTCCCCGCCGAGCAGGGAGCCCGATGCGGGACTCGATCCCGGGACTCCAGGATCACGACCTGAGCCGAAGGCAGTCGCTCAACCAACTGAGCCACCCAGGCGCCCTGGGCCGCGCTTTCCTTTAGCAGCTCCAGTCTCCAGGCAGAGGGGGACGCTCTCGGGGGCTGCGCCAGGCCCCGTGGCCGGGGGACCCCCGAGCCCAGCATGTAGGAGCCACTTGAAAACCACCTGCTGAGTGAATGCAGGTCGAAGCAGAAAGGGAAATTCCTCGGCAGTGTGGTGGTGACTGGTCTTCGTACTGATACGAAAACCTTTGAATGTGGGATTTTTCTTCCAAGTGGTTGGAGATACTTTTGTCAGAATTCACGCATGGATCACATGGAGTGGCTTCCACTGACGACCCTTTCTAACTCCTGAAACCTCATCCACTGTCACAAGAGATCAGGAGATAGAATCGTTCCGTCTTCATACCGACAACCTCGTCAGAATTCATCAGCAAAAGGCCAGTACCACCCACAAACCACAGTTGTCCCGGATGTCACGCCGACCTATGCGGCCGGGGCCGGGGCTGTGTTAGTTGCTTTTGGGTTTCCCTTGGCACGATGGCTACTTTCGGTAATGGATGGCAGTGTGGGGAAGCCTAAAAAAAAAACCAGGGAAATAAATTTTCCTCCTGATTCCCATGATGAGAGATATTTTGCACACCCTTAAGAAAATACAGCCTAGAGGGTCAGGGTTGGACTGTCAGTCAGAAGACCTGGGTCTGAGGCCTGGGGTCACCATTTACTGCTTTTGCCACCTTGGACAAGCCACGTGGCCCCTCGGTGTTCCCACCTGTAAAGTGGCGGTGATGATTTGTGGTTGTGAGGACCAGATGAGGGGATACACACACGATGCTTGGGACGGGGACTCCTGCCACTCACCAAGGCGCCCATGTCTCCTCACACAACCCCCTCTGAAACAAGGCAGGGGGTCATTCTGGCCACCAACCATGTGTGTTCAGTGGCCCCCTGCCTGTCACCCACCCACATTTACAGAGATCCAGACTGACAGACAGAGGCTTGGCTCCCGCCCTCAGCTCCAGGCCCTGCTCCAGGCTCCAGGCTTCGGTTCTAGGTTCTAGGCTCTGGGCTCTACTGCAGGCTTCAGGCTCCAGCTCCAGGCCCTACTCCAGGCTTCGGTTCTAGGTTTTAGGCTCTGGGCTCTACTCCAGGCTCCAGGCTCCAGGCTCCAGGCTCTGAGCTGCCTGACTAGGGAAGTGGGTGGGGGTCGGGTGCCCAGAGACAACCCCGCTCAGTTGGCCTCCTTAACCATAAGGAGAGATACCACCTGCCGCCTGTCTCACAGCATTTGCATGAGGCACAAGTGAGAAAATAGTTGAGATCATGCACGCAGAGCCTCAAGGGCTTTGCAAATGTAAGGTGGCAGTGGTATTACTGTCAGAAAAGTGTAGAAAAGATTCTTAACACTTAGATGTTTTGTGCTGGTTTGTAGCTGCTTCTGAACTTGGAGCAGATTAACCTCGGGAGCTGTGCATTTTTCTTTACGCAGAGCACTCTCTATTTCTTTTTTGGTGGTGTGTTGCTTTCTTCTAAAAGTAGGGGAGGAAGCAGGTGCAAGCCTAGTGTGGGAGTCAGGGAAGGTGGGAGGTAGAGTTGTTGGGGGGGAGGGCAGGAGCCGCTATCCGCAGGCGGTCCTTCTCTGGGCCTCCAGACCCCTGATTCTTTCAGGTCCTTGTGGAGGCAAGGAGGAAACAGACTGGGGTCACCATCACCATGACGACCACAGACCCCCCACATTCCAGGCTCTTCAGGGAGGGCTGGGGGGGCAGCAAGGGCCCAGGCCTTCT
The DNA here is from genome assembly GCF_011800145.1 of Mirounga leonina. Classification (NCBI taxonomy): domain Eukaryota; kingdom Metazoa; phylum Chordata; class Mammalia; order Carnivora; family Phocidae; genus Mirounga; species Mirounga leonina. Next base: position 3,108,515 of record NW_023270377.1, on the reverse strand, counting down.
CCAGCCTTCACTGAAATCTCTTCATGCCTCAGTTTCCCTGTGGTCTGACCCAGTGTGCAGCCTGCATTGTGCTGGAAGGCATAAGTGTGACAAGACCCCATCCATGGGAGAGCAGCTTCTGTTCTTTGTACTTTCAGAATCCTGTCCCTTACAAAAGGGCATCGCTGAATCAAGCCTTTCCTCAAGAGCAAAGGAAGACCCTGGACTCTTCAACCTTTATTTGGACGTTGCAGTAAATGGCGTCTATTTGGCTCTGTGCCTTCTCTTGCTAACCACTGGTCCCTCATGGGGTGGAATCAGGGCAGCGTATCACCTAGATGGTTCTAGTCACTCAGATAGGGACGTTTCCAGTAGCCTCTCTGAAGTAAGGTGGCTGTTGAGTTACTTGACCAACTTTGAGAAAACAAAGCACGTTGGGCTGGAATTGAAGGCGGTTGATTGTACCTCAGATCAATGGTCCTCAAAATGGGGCCTCCGGACACAGTGCCCACAGCACTCGGAAGGCGTTAGAAATGCTGCTTCTCGGCATCCATCCCACTGCACCAGAGCCCTGGGGGTGAGCCGGGCCATCTGTGCTCGGAAGAGCCCCCCGGGGGTTCTGATGCACGCTGAAGATTAAGAGGGGCGCCGTACGCGAGCTGATGCTACTGCTGGGTCTGCTTCCAGAGCTCGGGAACGGCCGTGACGCTAGTGTTCCTGTTTGAACAGTGTGGCTTTTTCCTGCTCACGTGCCTGGGGACTGGATGACTCATTCCAGTCACAAATATGAGTGTTGTCATGCCCTTCCGGCTGGCGAGGCTGCCATGGAGGAGCTCCCCTCCTGAGAGGCCTCCCCCCTCCCCAGACAAGAGCCCGGAGTAGCCGCCCCCCACCCCGAAGGGTGAGTGAGCAAGCAGAGAGATGGATGGACGACGGACGGACGGACAGACAGACAGCATTAGCCTGACTTCAGTCACATTGGACAGTTCAGTTTCTTCTGAGACTAGAGCAAGATTTCAGCGATCATCAGTGGTCACCTATGTGCAAATGAGATTTAGCAGAAAGCCATGGCGGGCAGATCTGGCTCGGCCAGGCGTCGAGTCTCTGAAGTGTGCATTTTGGGGCTAGCATAGTGAGCACCCCTGTCTCCCTCTCACGTAACAGGACCTAGAAGGAGCGGTCGAGCAGACGGCTTTCTGACCCCCCTCCGGATTATCTGATAATTGCTCCCTCTTTCCAGCTCCTTGTTTTGTGACCTTTTCTTTCTTGTGCTTCTCCAGTGACTTTTTGTGCTATGTGTGCACTTGGAAAAAATCTCTGAACGATCCTGGGGATGGGGCTTTGATTTCGTTGGACGGCCTGTGGATGATCGGGTTGCGCCGCACGTTGCCAGCACAGTGAGCTTGCGTTCCCTAAAAAAGGCATGCACTGTGTCCAGGAAAACTCTCCTGAGGTTGATGGCACGCTACCAGGGGCTGAAGAAACTTGGACCGTGTTTGCAGAACATTCTATTGTGTGGCTTCCCTGTTGGGGCGCAGGGTTGGGACTGGAGGAAGTGAGGTGTATTAATATAGCCTGCCAGGTGCAATAAATAGCTATCTTTGCCTGACGTTAACCTCACGTAAGCGACGTGGTTCTAAAAAGCCCTGTGCACACCAGGAGTCACTGGAAACATCTGGAGGGGAATGGTTCTGGCCTGCGCATGAGAGACATCGAGAGCATGCAGGTGGATGTTTCTGTGAAACGTTCTCAATTTGGATTTGCCTAATTAGACTGAGCTTATGGATCTGGGGGGAGAATTTCATGGAGATGAAGGACCCTCTTGCTCACGTCATAGCAGGCAGCGCCGTGATGTCATCACTGACGACATTGACCTGGACCACTGGGCTAAGGAGGGGTTAGCTCTGTTCCCTGGAAGTGAGTCCCTACGTGCAGCCCCCACCCGGGGAGGGGACTTCAGCTCCCTGTCCTAAAAGAAGGTGTAACCCTAGGTTGAAATGTTCACCATAATTAGTAAATTTGAGAGGGATACTTTGAGGCTGTGCAAATGTCCTGTGCCACCCTGAAGTCCATCAGCGGATCAGTAATTCTTTGTGACATGTGGATGCGAAAAGCAGGTTATTTGGTGTGAGCAGTGAATGGGAGAGCCGGGATGGGGAAGCCCTCGAGCGTGTCGTGGTGTCATGGTGCCTGATCTTGGCCCAGCCCCATGGCCTTCACCTTTTCCCCTCACTGCTGGCATGCCAGCCAGCTCTCTGGGCCTCACGAGCATCCATACACGTGCCGCTCACTGCTGTGGATGCGGACGCCCCAAGCCTTCTTTCCGTGCTCCCAGAGCCCCTTCTCCTGCTTTCCACTGGCACTCCGGCTTTCACCTTATTGTGGCCGGGAGGGGTCATGCTCCTTCCCAGTGCAAACCAGATAGGCAGCAAAGATAATGCCTGTGAAATTTTTGGTTTTGGAGGGATGGGGAGAGGCTAAATGGTGGGTCATTTTTCGAATGAAGGTCTTGCATGATGAGTAGGAAGAGCAATGACTTTCTTCTTTACTCACTGTCACTTTTCATAATCTGGTCATTTATGGCCTCAGTTTCAGGAGAGAGCTCAATGTTTAACAACACAGGTTTGGCTTGGAAATGCTTTTTGATACGTGACGTTGACAAACGTCACGGTAGGGAACAGTCCTGTTAGCCGAAGTTGCTTTGCCAGTCAACCCCAGATAACTGCTATTCAGTGGATGGGGTTTTTTGCTCATTTTGTTTCCTGCTTTCATCAGAGAAGTCTGATGGGAAGAAGTGAAAATGCAGTATCTGTCTTCCAGAAAACACCTTAAATACGAGCATACCTCGGAGATACTGCGGGTTTGGTTCCAGACCGCAGCAGCAAAGCAAGTATCGTATTAAAGCGAGTCCAATCACGTTTGTGGTTTCCCAGTGCACATAATGGTTTTGTGTACACGATACTCTAGTCTGTTAATGCAGTAGTAATGCAATAGCATTTTTTTAAATATACACACCTTAATTAAAAAATACCTTACTGCTAAAAAATGCTAACCGTCATCTGAGCTCTCAGCGAGTCATAGTCCTTTCGCTGGAGGAGGTTCTTGCGTTGATGTTCGTGGCCGCTGATGGATCAGGGTGGTGGCTGCTGAAGGCCGGGGTGTCTGTGGCAGGTTCCTAAGATAAGACGGCAGTTTGCCACATCGATTGACTTCCTTTCACGATTTCTCTGTCGCACATGATGCTGTTTGATGGCATTTCACCTACAGGAGAACTTCCTGCCGCCGCTTTATCACCTAAGCGTATGGCATATCCTAAATCCTGTGTTGTCCCTTCAACGGTCTTCATGGCATCGTCACCAGGACTAGATTCTGTCTCAGAAAACCGCTTTCTTTGTTCATCCATAGGAAGCAACGCCTCACCCCTCACGTTTTATCACAAGATTGTCACAATTCAGTCCCATCTTCCGGCTCCACTTGTAATTCCAGTTCTCCTGCTGTTCCCAGCCCATCTGCAGTGGCTTCCTCACAGAAGGCTTGAACCCTCCATGTCATCCGTGAGGGCTGGAATCAGCTTCTTCCAAACTCTTATTAATGTTGATATTTTGACGTCTTCCCATGAATCATGACTGTTTTAATATAAAACATATAGAATGGGGAATCCTTCCCAGAAGGTTTTCAGTTTACTTTGCCCAGATCCATCAGTGGAGCCACGATGACAGCTAGAGCCTCATGAAATGTATTTCTTAAATAATAAGACTTGAAAGTCAAAATGACTCCTTGATCCACGGGCTGCAGGATGGATGTTGTGTCGGCAGGAATGGAAACGACATTCGTCTCGTCCATCTCCATCAGAGCTCTTGGGTGACCCAGTACGTTGTCAGTGAGCAGTCATAGTTCGAAAGGAGTCTTTTTTTCTGAGCAGTAGGTCTCAACAGTGGGCTTAAAATATTCAGCAAACCATGTTGTACACAGATGTGCTATCATATTTATAGAGCACAAGCAGAGTAGATTTCCCATAATCCCAAAATCCCCAGGATTTTCAGAATGGTCAGTGAGCATTGGCTTTAAGTCAGCAGCTGCATGAGCCCCTAACAAGAGAGGCAGCCGGTCCTTTGAAGCTTTGACGCCAAGCACTGACCTCTCTCTAGCTGTCAAAGTCCTAGGTAACCTCTTCTTCCAACATAAGGCTGCTTCGTCTACAGGGAAAATCTGTTGTTTAGTGTAGCCACGTTCATTCGTTATCTCACTAGATCTGGACAACTTGCTGCAGCTTCTCCATCAGCACCTGCTGCTTCACCTTGTACTTGTATGTTATGGAGACTGACGACTGACTTCTCTCCTTAAACCTCCTGAACGAACCAACCTCTGCCAGCTTCTGACTTCTCTCCCGCAGCTTCTTCACCTCTCTCAGCCTTCACAGAATTGAAGAGAGTCAGGGCCTTGCTCTGGATTGGGCTTTGGCTTAAGGGAATGTTGATCTTCTATCCAGACCATGAGAACTTTCTCCACATCAGCAATAAGCCTGTTTTGCTTTCTTCTCAACCGTGTGTTCACTGGCATGACCCTTCTAATTTCCCTAAGAACTTCTCTTTTGCATTCACAACTGGGAGGACTGTTTGGTGCAAGAGGTCTAGCCTTTGACCTGTCTCAGTTTTGACATGCCTGCCTCAGTAAGTGTCATCATTTCTAGCCTTTGATTGAAAGTGAGAGATATGTGGGCACCTGGGTGGCTCAGTTGGTTAAGCGACTGCCTTCGGCTTAGGTCATGATCCTGGAGTCCCGGGATCGAGTCCCGCATCAGGCTCCCTGCTCAGCAGGGACTCTGCTTCTCCCTCTGACCCTCCCCCCTCTCGTGCTCTCTCTCTATCTCATTCTCTCTCAAATGAATAAATAAAATCTTTAAAAAAATAAAAAATTTAAAAAATTTAAAAAAAAGAAAGTGAGAGATATGTAACTCTTCCTTTCACTTCATCACTTAGAGGCCATTGCAGGGTTAGTAACCGACCTAATTTCAGTATTGTTGTGGCTCAGGGAACAGGGAGCCCGAGGAGAGGGAGAGGGATGGGGAACGGCCAGTGGGTGGAGCAGTGAGGACACACACGACATTTATTGGTCACGTTTGTTGTCTTCTATGGGTGCCACTCATGTGCCCAAAACGATTGCAGCAGTAACATCAAAGATCACTGAGCACAGATCATCATAACGAATATAGTGAACAAGTTTGAAATATTGCAAAAATTACCAAGTGAGCAAATGCTATTGGAAAAATGGGGCCAGGAGACTTGCTTGGCACTGGATTGCCACAAATCTTCCATTTGTAAAAACTACAGTATCTGTGATGCACAATAAAGCAAAGCACAATAAAATGAGGTATGCCTATAATGGTGGGTGATAGAACGTGAGAGAGATTGAAGAAAACACAGACCCGACCATTAAAGACAGAATGTCGGGATTGCAGAGACTTATAAACCTCTCCGTAGAAAGTGTCAACACTAAATCATGCAAAGCCGTGTTGGTGGGATTCTGAGGAGCACCAGGAATTGCATAAGTGCTGGTCTAGGTCGTTCTTCCCTCCTGTCCCCACCCCTACTTGATCATTCATGTGGGCACCCTTGATGATAAGATCACAATAACAACAGACCAGTGGCGTCAGCAGTGAGAACATGCTGGGTGGTTTGTACCCTTCGTACTCACTAAACCTTCACATGAAGTAGTGCGTCCACGGAATGTTTAGGTGCCCCCAAATTCCTATGCGGAAGCTCTAATCTCTAGTGTGGCTGTATTTGGAGATGGGGTCTCCACAGAAGTAATTCCGTCTAGAAGAGGTCATGAAGGTGAGGCCCTGATCCAGTAAGATTCGTGTCCTTGTCAGAAGACACCCCAGGAAGCGATCTCCCACTGTGTGTGCACAAAGGACCACGCGAGCAGGGAGGTGGTTGTCTACAAGCCAGGAGAAGAGCCCTCACCAGAAACCACACTTGCTGGCACCTTGATCTTGGATTTCTAGGCTCCAAACCGTTGTGTAAGCCGCCCAGGGGGTGGCATTTTGGTATAGCTGCTGGTGCAGACTATGACAGGTAGATGCAGGCGGGATGTTATTCCCACCTTAAAAGGGAAGAAACGGTCATAGAAAGGAGCAATGACTTGCCGGGGTCATTTATTATCGATCTGCCCACTTGGCATCACATGGCTTTTCCATGGTTGACCTTTTCTCTCTGAATTCCCTGCGTCATCAGGATAGGCTAGGTTATGATGTGGGAGCAAACACCCCCGATCTCAGAGGCCTGCAGGGGCACAGGTTTCTCTCTTGCTCACTCATGAGACGCCCATCACAGGTCTGTGGGGCCTCGCGGGCTCACCGCCGGGTGACTCCCTCTGCAAGGACTTCAGCACGGCAGGGACAGAGGCCACTGACTTGTTCACTGGCTCTCGGCCTTTCCACCCCACGTGACACGCCATTTCCAGGCGCAGATGGCGGAGGGTGCCAGACCCGCTCCTCGAGCCAACGTGAGGCATCTGTACAAAGTAGAAAGGGAAGGAGACCCACCTGCCAGGTGCAGGGCCAGACGGGAGAAAGCACCCCTCCCCTTAGATGGGGCAGCCCCCGAAGGGGGTGTATGGGATTCAGGAGCAGGGGCTGGATTTCACCCCATGGGCCCCAGAGCCTGGTGCTGCCATGAGGGGAAGCCAGCTGGACTTTCCTCTAGCCCCTCCGCCGGCTTTCCATTAGCATGGACTCTCCTGGGTCCTGCCTGCAGCTGAGGTGGTGGTAGGTTTGCCTTACAAACGATTATGCCTTCATGGGTATTTCCGTGAGAAGCTGGGGTCGCTGGCAACACTGCATTTCACACTATTCCTAAAGCAGGAGCCACATCTGCGTGTGGCTGTTTCCAGAATCTGGGGGAAGAGCTTACTCTTTTCTTCACTATTCTGGAACACTGAGTGCTGGTTCTGAGTACAGCAGCATCTAAACCTACAATTGAGACAGCATATAAATACACTGGTCATTTTGCTTGGTTCTGCTTTCTTTGTTTTTTAGATAGAAAGGGGGGGAGGGACAGAGGGAGAGAGAATCTCAAGCAGGCTCCATGCACAGCACGGAGCCTGACGCGGGGCTCGACCTCAACGACCTGAGATCACGCCTGAGCCGAAATCAAGAGTCGGACGCTCAACCACTTGCACCATCCAGGCACCCCTGGTTCTGCTTTCGTACTTGGGCTCTAGTGTTACACTTGCTTTGTTCCTGTGTTAAAGCTGCCCCTCAGCCAGCTGGGGGTGGAGGCGAGCCCCGAGCCCCCCCACCCCGAATGCGCACGGCCACACCTGTGTCGTAAGAATGCGGAGACTGCAAATAGCCACCCTGCCCACTGCGTCTTCCTGCAACTGCTGACTCTCGGGACACCCAAATGCTCCTCTTTCCCCTATTTTTAGAGACCACTCTTTTCTGAAATTGTGTGGCAACACTTCCAAGGTATGTTGCTTCTCGAGTGTCCAGTGTGTCCGCCGCACGCTGGACACTTGAGAAACAAGTGACATTCAACAGGACCTGGCATTTAATTTCAAGTCACAGAGTCTCAGCTTTGGTTCTCTGGGGAGCAACTGCAACCATTTTTCCTCAAAACCGCCTGGGCCCCCGCCTCTCCCTGCCCGAGATGGGAGCATGTGGCATGCTTGGAGAGCATCCCCCAAAACACAGGTGATGTTGGGGTTCCACGAGAAGGAAGGAAAAAGCGCTGAAATCAAGCAGTTTATGACCTCTGACCTCGTTGTCTTAGAATCCTGGAAGACTCAGATCTTTCAGGATTTTCTTCCTTTTGCCCTCTGGGTGTGACGGTGTGGTGGCAGCCAGAGCTTCCGTTCTGCTGTTCTGGCTGCCCCAAGGAATTCTTTATTTTATTCGTTATTTTTTTGAGAAAAGGGGGGCACAGAGGGGCAGAGGGAGAGGGAGAGAGAATCTCAAGCAGAGTCCACACCCAGCACAGAGCTCAGTGTGGGGCTCCATCCCACGACCCTGAGATCATGACCTGAGCTGAAATCAAGAGTCAGAGGCTCAGGGCGCCTGGGTGGCTCAGTTGGTTAAGCGACTGCCTTCGGCTCAGGTCATGATCCTGGAGTCCCTGGATCGAGTCCCGCATCGGGCTCCCTGCTCAGCAGGGAGCCTGCTTCTCCCTCTGACCCTCCCTCCTTTCATGTGCTCTCTCTCTCTCTCTCTCTCATTCTCTCTCTCAAATAAATAAATAAAATCTTTTAAAAAAAAAAAGTTAGAGGCTCAGTGGACTGCACCACCCAGGCGATCCCCCCCCCGAGGAATGCTTGGAGCAGACAAGCCTGCGCTCTAACAGGGGCTTTCCTTCACTGCCTGGCCTCCGTGCTCAGCGCCGTGGCTTCTGCAGGAGCAGGAGGGAGAGCTGCAGAGTGGGGGCGTCCACACCGCTGCTTGGCCGGAGCCGGCCCCCTCTCCCTGGTGCATGCACAGAGTGGGCACTATTTAATCAGCTCAGCTAAGAGCGTGGTGACGTTAGATGCAATTATAGGCCAACCTTGGGGCACTCAGTGTATTTTTAGGTTTCATTTCCTAAAAAGAAGATGGTGTTTTTCAGGCTGCTGTTGACAGTGTCAGTGTCTTGACATTGTTTTATTTTTCATTTCATGCCCCTGGTCTTTGCCTCCTCTCTCTTGTGGTTCAGAACAGCATGGGGGACGGCATCACTCTGGCCTCACAAGCCCGGGGCTGCCTTTCTGTGTGTTGACCTGTACGTTCATCTCTTCACTCCTTTGCTGATTCAACAAATCTCTGACCAGCCCCACCAGGGAGCAACGTGCTGGGGCCAGAACGTAAGATGTGGTCCTTACCTCAACCACCTTTCTTTCAATATCCGTCCGTCCTTTGGGCAGGTTTCCACTGATCACATCCTCTGTGCTGGGGCCACAGCAAGGCATGAGGCAAAGCCGTCATCCTCCCCGCCCCCAACCCTAAAGATAAACTGCTGAACAGATAGCTCTGTAACAGGTCAGGTGTTGAAAAGTGCAGGGAAGAAAAGCGGGGACGTAAGGAGGGAAAAGGGGGGTTGCTGGTGTGATAGGGTGTCAGCAGAGGGCGCCCTGGTGAGCTGCTATTCCAGGCAGAAGGAACATCGCTGCCAAGGCTGCAGGTTGAGAGCAGGCCCGAGCAGGGAGGCTGTGTGGCTGAGTAGGGAGAGAGGCAGCAGGGAGCTGGATCCTATGGGACCTTCCAGGCCACTGTTAGACTCGAGCTTTTTCCCCTAGGGAAAGAGTGGTTGTTGGACGCCTCCGGTGGAAGACAGGCCTGCTCTGGCCTCTGTTTTAAGAGGGTTCTTCACGGTGCAGTGTGTAGGGCCGATGTGCATGGTTTTGTAGGCTGTGCACTGCAAAACCCCAGAGCACACCCTTCACGCTGACCCCTGCATGAATGGCCATCAGCGCCGTGAGCAAGGCTGGCCCTGCGTGAGGAGCAGACCCGGGCTGGGGGAGGGGGGGGGCAGGCCGGACGCGGGGGCGGTGAGCTGGTGGAAAGGTGGTCTTTGCTGCATCAAGTGGAGCAGTGGTGGCGAGAGAAGTGGTCAGAGTCTGCGTTCCTTCCGCAAGCAGAGCCCACAGCGCTTGCTAACTGATGGGCTGGGAGAGGGGAGAGGCGGGGACACCAGGGATGGCCCCAGGGTTTTGCCCTGAGCCACCGAGTGAGTGGATGTGGGGGTTTGACCCACGCTAGCCTGGGTGTTGAGTAAAGTCGGTTTTAGGAGAAGACCCCAGTTGCTCTCTTGGCATCTCTGCCCTCCGTCCCCCACATCTGCTCCCCTGAAATGGCCACAGGTCACTCTGGGGTGCAGATTTTTGATTAGGAGAGTTCAGAGGCAAATTCATGGTCCCCGAGATGCATGCCAGAATTAGTTTCTACAATGTGGATCGCGTTCTTTATGTTGGAGGTTTTTAAAAATGAATTGTAATATGAAAAACTTGAAACATACCCAAATTAGGGAGATGGCTACAATAAACGCCTGCGTGTTGAGCAGCTAGATTCCGTGAGACTTTGCCCCATGAGCTTCCCCTAGCTCTCTTTTTCTTTTGTCCTTGCTCGTCGGAAGCACATTCCGGAGACCGTGTCGCTTCACTCCTGCACGCTCTAGTGCACGGAACTTCAAAGCAGGACGTTTGCTCCCACAGCCACAGTTCTCTCCCAAATAGCCAATCTGACGTGAATTCATCCTATCGTCCAATCTGCAAACCCTAATAACCTTTTCCTAATGATCTCCACAATATCATTTGACAGTTGGTTTCCCTGAATCAGGATCTACCAGCATCCATGCATCACGGTTGGGCATTCTGCCTCGTCAGTGCCTTCCCATCTGCGGCAGCCCCCCCGTCCCTGCCATGTTGTGGAAACCAGGTCCCCCAACCATGAGACTGTCCTGCAATCTCGACTTAGGGGTGGCTCCCCTCTGGGGTCATTATACTCGTTCCTCTCTCCTCTGTATTTCCTGTGGAGGAGAGTTAGCTCCAGAGTAGTGCCATCCAAAACATGGTGTGAGCCACAATGTAATTTTATAGTAGCCACTTTGACAAGAAGCAAAAAGAAATAGGTGAAATTAATTTTAATAACATATTGGGTGGAACCCGATATATCGCAAATAGTATCAGTTCAACATTAATCAATTAAAAATTATTAATGAGATATTTTACAATCTTTGTATCTCACCAAGCCTTGAAATCTGGCGTGTGTTTTGCTCTGGGGGCTCAGCTGGGTTTGGCTGTTCGCCTGCTCAGTAGCCACATGGGGCTGGTGTGAGAAGCGATTCTGCAAATCCTGGTGCACCTGTCCCTCCTGGGCAGTGCTGTGCGCTCCCTGCTGTTTCACATCAGAGGTCCTCAGTGGTGGTGCCACTTTTAGGGATCACTGGGCACAGGTGGTGACAACAGATCCTTCCATTGTAAATGTGTCCATCCGAAAAGCAATGGGCTCCCACTCCCTGAGTTGGGAAGACTGGGAAAATCGGGGAGTGAAGAGTTGCATTTGGCACACACAATATCTGAAAATCCTATTTTACATCCAAGGAGAGAAGTAAATGGGGCAGTTGGATGTGAGTCTGGAACTCAAGAGCGAGATCTCAGCTGGGGATATAAATTTGGGAGTCACCCATGTATCGATGGGACAAGACGAGGTGAGCTCACCAACGGAACAAGGACTAGGGCTGAGGGGTCAGTAAGGTAGGGAACCAGCAAGCCGAGCGGCTGCCCCAGACGCCAAATGGGGAAAGTGTTTAAAGAAGGAAAGAATCACGTGTGTTGGGTAACACCCATGGGTCAGGGAAGGGTCGGGTTGAGAGGTACCCATTGGATTTGGAAATGACTTTGTCGAGAGCTGGTTCGTGGAGTCATGGGGGTGGACCCCCATTGAAGCAGTCTCAAGAGAGAAGGGGATTCCTCAAGAATTAAACATAGAATCGCCATATGATTCAGCAGTTTCACTTCTGGGTACATACCCAAGAGAATTGAAATCAGGACCTAAAAAAGCTATCTGGGCTCCCATGTTCATAGGAGCGTTATTCACAATAGCCAAAATGTGTAAGCAACCACAGTGTCCATCAGCAGATGAATGGATAAGCCAACGTGGTCCATCCATACAAGAAAATATGACTCAGCCTTAAAAAAGAAGGAAATCCTGTGCCATGCTATATCATGGAGGAACCTGGAGGACATTGTGCTCAGTCAAGTAGGCAAGTCACAAAAGGACAAACACTGTAGGATTCCACTCATAGGAAGTCCCCAGAGGAGTCAGATTCACAGAGACAGCAAGTGGAGTGGTGCGTGACAGGGGCTGGGGGAGTCAGTAGTCAGTGGGCACGGTTTTGGTTTGGGAAGAAGAGAAAGTTCTGGAGCTGATGATGGTGGTGGTACAATGTAAATGTCCTGAATGCCGCTGCACCCCACACCTAAAAATGGTTAAAAAGGTAAAATCTTATATGTATTTACCACAAAAGAAAAGGCACAAGGCGCAGGTTTGGGGTTGAGATAGGGCTGCGCTGTGGGGTCGAGGTGGGTAGTGGGAGCGGGAGTGCCTGATGGGGGTGGGGATGAGCATGCGGGGACCAGAGAGAAATAAAAAACAGGGGGAAATGGGGCGTCAGTCTGTGAGGGAGCTCAGCTGTGTAGAAGATCAAGGGTGACACATAAAAAATGTTACCAAGTTAAGGAGAGGAAGTGATTGATTTTGACTACTTCTCCATGGTGGCCTTGGAGGTAGTAAAAAATCCAGTAAAGTCTGGACACCAAATATCTCAGGCTGGGCTAAAAGTGCTTCTGGGAAGTGCGTCTGCACAGCAGACTGTACCAAAGAGATTATATAAAACATATCCTTGGGGTGTTGGAAATGTTCTAAAATTAGACTGTGCTGACGGTCGGGCCGCTCTGTAAATTTACTAGGACTCCGTGGCTTGCGGATGAGTAGATCATAAAGTAGATGAACGTTACGGTGTGTGGATTACACGTCATGGAGCTGGTCGTCCTGCTGCCTGTTGTCCGCAGCTGGGCCTTTGGACAGAGGCGCCCTGGCTCACTGTCCCTCTGTCACCGTGAAAGGACCGCAGTCTGGGGGAGCAGGCCGCGCCTCCCCGCATCTGTGCCATGTGTCCAGGCCCCTTGCCGTGTTACGACTGTCCAGCGTTCTCATCTGGATGCAGTGACCTCATCAGAGGCCATGCCCCAGGGGCCCGGCGCCTCCTGGCTCTCCTTCTGGCTCTGTGATTAAGACTTCCCCATGGTTGGGGGCCATCAGAGCAACTCCCACAGATGACAAGGAGACTCGGAGGGTGGCCTGGGCTCCTCCACGCCGCTGCTGGTCTCTCGGGACCTCCCGCGGCTCCCATTGTCTGCCTTCCCACCCCCCCGACCAGGCTTTGGCCCAAGAAGCAGCCCCTGGCTCAGCAGCTAGGAACTCAGCAAGGCAGGCCTGCCGCCGAGAGCCCGAACTTCCCTGAGACACTGTCTGTCTGCAAATAACTCTGAGGCCGGCCTTTTGTGTTCGAGCCATGCACCACTTCATTCCTTTCCATTCTGTCACTTGGCCCGTGGACGCAGAGGGCGGGCCGACCCCGGGTGTTTATTAGCGGGGAGGCATTCAGGCCTCTTGGTGACTGGATGGGGAGCAGCTGCTCCCGCCCGGGTTCTGACTCCATAAAAGGTACATATTAAAAAGCATCGCTGAGCCACCTGCTCAGACCAAACAGGGACAGCTGTGAAGTGCCCTCCTAAATGAGTGGCATTAAATGAAATGACCACAATAACTTAGCTGCAAGGGGTCTTAGAGATGATTTATCTCTGCCCCATCCCCTTTATTTGAAAACTGAGATTCTTTCATTGCCCACGGTTGTCCAAGAACCCAGCGTCAGGACTCAGACTCGCCCCCCGGGGCCGCTGGTGGCTCACTTCAGGCCCCATGCCCCTTCCCGATACATATCGATGCCCTGACAGTGCTGTTGTCCGTGACCTTCAACAGGCCCGTCCCGGGAGGAGGTAACACACACATTCATCGTAACAGCAACCTGACCATTTTAAGGAGCTCGATGCGTGGCTGTGAGTCTCGGTGGAAGTAAGATCTTGATCTAGAATGAAATTAGACCAAACTCATGGTCCAAGTCGCGGATGGAGTTGTTATCCACATGATTTTAAGGTTCCTGAGTATTTATTTGGTTTCAGGGTTTATGAGGGACTTTTTCAAATGTTAAGGGTGTGTGGCCCACAGAAAACACGTTTAAATGTTAGCTATTATTTCACGGTGTGAGTCACTAATTTGAAAAGCAGCACATGATGATTTCAAGAGGCTGCCCCTCTTGGAGGGACATGCAGCCCGGGAGGCTGGGAGCTGCGGATGGGCCCGGGGTGGGCTTGGGCACCTCCCCTGGTGAAAGAAAGTATTCCTGTGCACAGTGACTTAGGAACTACGATCTAGGGCACAACAATCAAAAGTAATGCTTTGAAATCACTTCAGCAAGGAGGCTGAAGCGATTTTAGTTAGGCTTTCATTTGAGAAGACTCTCAAGGCCACCCTTGAGAGAGAGGATCGCTCACATTTTCATTGAGAGGGTTTTTATGTTTAAAAGGAAGGTGGAAGATGGATATTTACAATTTTTCAAAGAAACTGACTTCCTAGTGGCAATTCGATTAATCTAAAATCCCCATTTTGTGGAGTGCTGAGTGATGTTCCCATTGGTTTTTTTTAAGATTTTATTTATTTATTTGACAGAGACGGGGAGAGAGAGCACAAGCAGGGGGAGCAGCAGAGGGAGAGGGAGAAGCAAACTCCCTGCTGAGCAGAGAGCCCGACGTGGGACTCGATCCCAGGGCCCTGAGACCATGACCTGAGCTGTAGGCAGACGCTTAACCAACTGAGCCACCCAGGCGCCCCCCCACCTTGATTTTTTTTAATTAAAGATTTTATTTATTTATTTTAGAGAGAGAGCACAGGGGGAGGGCCAGAGGGAGAGAGAATCTCAAGCAGACTCCACACTGAGCACAGAGCCCAACACGGGGCTCGATCACACAACCCTGAGATCATGACCCAAGCCGAAATCAAGAGTCAGACACTCAACCAACTGAGCCACCCAGGTGCCCCTCCCATTGATTCTTAAGTTAGTCACAACTCTGCCATGTTTAAACAAGAGAAAACCTCTGGGCAGGTCATCTAAATCTGCTAAATCAGGGGAAGCTCATCTGCTCACTTGTGTTGTGATCGGAAGTAGATGGTCCATCTTTTTAACCCCATAATATGATTTCACCAAAGCCAGCTCTGTGTACTCAACAACAATGCAATGTAGACAACAATGTGGAGGGTTGGTATCGATTGAAACCCAATCATACAAACAAAAGAAAAACTATCCAAAGATATTTTTATGTCTTTTTATATCCAAAAATATCCAAATTCTCTGTTGAAATTATAAAAGAGAAAGACTACTTTTTTTTCCTCATTAGATTGTGGTTGTAGAAGACCATGATTCTACAACCAGGGTAGACGTCTCCTTCTGGTCTCGATTCTCAACTCTAAGTTCTAGGTTCCCAGTCTAAGGTGTATTTGTTTGTTTGTTTGTTTTTTAATTTATTTATTTGTCAGAGAGAGAGAGAGCACAAGCAGGGGGAGTGAGAGAGGGAGAAGCAGGCTTCCCGAGGAGCAGGGAGCCCGATGCGGGGCTCAATCCCAGGACCCTGGGATCATGACCTGGGCCGAAGGCAGATGCTTCACCAACTGAGCCACCCAGGTGTCCCAGTCTGAGGTGTATTTGTGCAGCAAACTGTTGGTTTTGCTCCTGAGGTTGTTTCTGTTTTATTTCATCTCATTTCTCACCTTGACTCCCTGGACCTACAGTTCCTGTACAGGGGTTGGGAGATTGGGGGTGGGGGAGGGAGGTGTCTACCTGGTAGGAATTACAGATGTAGCCTTAAAGAAGAAAAAAAAAAAAAAAGACTGATTTTTGGTGCGCTCTGCATTATGTACTAAAAATCAAAATCAAACAAATATTGCCTAAGCAAATCAGTACTACCTATATAATTCTCTTTTGCTTATTTGGGATTGCAGACTTCTTTTTTATGCAGTTCCAGGTTACCATAAGAAAAATTAAAGGCAAGGTAATAGCTATTATCCTGGGTAGCAATAGGGCATGAATTTTAGGATATTCAAATAGATTTACTCAAATTACATTTATGCTCTTTTATGGCAAGTGAAGCTACATGGTTTTTACATCTATTGAAATACCTTCTGAAAGGCGCCTGGGTGGCTCAGTCGTTAACCGTCTGCCTTCAGCTCAGGCCATGATCCCAGGGTCCTGGGATCGAGCCCCGCATCGGGCTCCCTGCTCCGCGGGAAGCCTGTTTCTCCCTCTCCCACTCCCCCTGCTGTGTTCCCTCTCTTGCTGTGTCTCTCTCTGTCAAATAAATAAATAAAAAGTCTTTAACAAAAAAAAAGAAAGAAAGAAAAAGAAATACACACGCACAGTTACTTACTTATAAGTTATACATGTCCAATAAAAATGCAATAAAAATGAACTCATTGTATGGTACAAATAAAAACAGAAAGGCGGGCGCCTGGGTGGCTCAGATGGTTAAGCGTCTGCCTTCGGCTCAGGTCATGATCCCAGGGTCCTGGGATTGAGTCCCACATCGGGCTCCCCGCTCCTTGGGAGCCTGTTTCTCCCTCTACTTCTCTCTCTCTCTCTCTCTCTCTCTCATGAATAAATAAATAAAATCTTTAAAAAAAAAATCTTAAAAAAAAAAACAGAAAGGCAAAAGGAGAACAGAAAATATAACTAGAATGTGCATTTCACTTTGGGGAAGCAGGTGCACAGAATAAAAATAAATATGCCTTGTATCTGTGTGTACTTAGCTTTTTACACCTTTGTAGACACTATTGTGATTAATAAAACAGGCAGAGGAGAGTCAACTTTTGCAAAATTGGGAGTCTCAAAAGAAGAAAACCAAAATAAAAGGAACAGAATGAATATTTCAAAATACAAATTAATAAAGCATTTCATAAAGAAAAAGAGGTTTGAATCTACACTGTATCCCAGAAAACACAGTCCTGGTGCAGTCAATACTGAGACATATCAAGTTTCTCAACAGCCACAATAAAGATTTCCTTGGGCAGTGAGCAAAAAGATCAGGTCACTTGTAAGGGGAAAAATATTCACATTGGCCTCAGACTTCCCGTGGCAACATTCAAAGTAAAAGACGGTTGGAAAGGAAGTATGACCGAGAATTAATTACATACTCTGACCTGTCATTCAAACATAAAGGAGAAAAAAGTTGTATTTGTTTATACATGCATAGACTTTCTCTGAAAGGATATGTAAGGAAAAAGAATTCCATTTTTGAAAGTGCAAGAATTCAGGAATGTCCCTCGCATAAGCCCTTTGTGAACAAACTTTTGTAGATAGTGTTTTCCATTTCATGTTGCTCAGTGGAATCACCTGGAGATCCTTTAAATCCCGGTGCTTGGGCCACACCCCATACTCACTAAGTCAGGAGCTCGGGTGTTGGCACTGAGTTAGCAGTGTCTTCTAAAAAAAACCCAAGTCTGAGAATCAATGCAACCAAGAGATAAGTAAAAAATTGCACAAAAGGACTGGCTCCGAGCATTGCACTGCTTGAACTGCAGGACCAAGATTAAAACAGGTGAGGAAGTGCTGTTACCAAGGAAACCACCTGAGAAACTACTACAGACAATGCAAGAAGTCCGTGAGATGGTGGGACGTGAAGCCCTGCACCAAAGCCAGTAGCTTCCATATGGTCGTGCAGTACTTGCTTAGAAAAAAATGACAGAAGGGGGGCCTGGGCGGCTCAGTCCGTTAAGCGTCTGCCTTCGGCTCAGGTCATGATCCCAGGGTCCTGGGATCGAGCCCCGCATTGGGCTCCCTGCTCAAGCGGGAGCCTGCTTCTCCCTCTCCCACTCCCCTTGCCCCCGCTCGTGCTCTCTCTTGTGCTGTCTCTCAAATAAATAAATAAAATCTTTAGAAAAAAAAAAGAAGAAATGATAGAAGATAAGGCCCCATTTTTAATAACTGCAAAATACTGAAAATAGCAAGCAATAAGGCCAACCTGAATACAATTTATGCGGTGAATAAGGAAGGCATACTGTGTTCCTGGATAGGATGATTTAACATTGTAAAGATATCAAGCCTCCTTCTGTTCATCTACATAATGCAAGGACCAATAAAAATAGTAATAGGCTTCCTTTCCTTTCTAGATAATCTGATTCCAAAATGTATATGGAGAAGTTAACAGGCAGTAATAACCAGGAAATTCCAAAACAGTAAAATTAATATGGGGGATGAGCCCTAAGATATTAAACACATCACAAATCTATGATAAATAAAACTGTATGGCCCTAGCATATCTCATGAACAGGCAGGTCATTGGCACAAAGTAGAAAATGCAGAAATGGATCCCAATAAATAATGAACTTTTGTATATGGCAAAAGGGGAATTTCAAACCAGTGGGGAAAACATAAATTATTAAATAATATGCACAGATGGAGAACCATATGGAATAATGGGCACAGATGGAGAACCATATGGAATAGAATAAAGTCAGTTAATACTTCACAACCTATACCAAAATAAATTACAAGAAAATCAAAGATTTATTTTTTTAAAGACTTTATTTATTTATTTGACACAGAGAGAGAGAGAGCACAAGCAGGGGGAACAACAGAGGGAGAGGGAGAAGCAGGCTCCCCGATGAGCAGGGAGCCTGATGCAGGACTTGATCCCAGGACCCTGGGATTATGCCCCTGAGCCGAAGGCAGACATTTAACCAACTGAGCCACCCAGGCATCCCAAAAATCAAAGATTTAATTTTTTTTTTAAGTAGGCTCCATGCCCGGGGTGGAGCCCATCATGGGGCTTGAACTCACAACCCCGAGATCAAGACCTGAGCTGAGGTCAAGAGCCACCCAGGTGCCCCAGATTTAAATATTTTTAAAAGTGAAACCATAAAATTACAAGAAGAAATGAGGGGATTTTAACATAATATGGAAAGCCTTTCAAAGTAAGGTATGAAACCTAGAAGTTACAGAAGGAAAAGTGTTTAGATTTGTTTTACATAAATGTATTCATTATGGCAAAAGCCACCCTTCAAAAGGTGAAAAGACAGCGAACAGAACAAATATTTGCAGCTTGCATCACTGAGGCCAATCTTCCTGATCCATGTGAAAAGAACTCAAAAGTACTCGTAAGGAGACCAGCACTACCGGAGAAGAACAGGCAGGAGAAAGTGCTGTCACTCCTGAGAGAGAAGCCCCTCCTCCGTCCTCATCGAAGCCGGGCCCCCAGCTCCAGCCGGGAGGGCTGGGCTCCTGCTGCACCTGCAGCCCGGGCATTGGCCTGAGCTCTGCTCTGAGGGGAGCCGGCCTCCCTCAGGAAGAGAGCCCTCCAAGGCGGCGTCCTCGTGGGACCGGCGTGCGTGCATGGCTGCCCTAGGAGCCCTGAGGAGAGTTCTTCCGATCCTGTTCACTGGGTGCCATGCAAGGTCAGGTCATTTGCGTGTCATCCAGGATGCCGTCCAGACCAAATCAACAAAGAAGGAGGCGGCATGCTAGATCCAGGAGGAAACAGGGCAGTGCAGGCCACCTGCCGCCCTCCCAGAGGGTCAGCTCCAGCCGGGGCCCGGGTGCGGACAGGAAGGAAGATCAAGTCCTGAGTCACGGGCCAGCCAGCAACGGTAGACTCATCCATCGCGGCAGCTCCTCTGTTCCAAGTGTTAAGGCTGAGGGAGCTGCCTGCTAGCCAGATGCAGAGAGCTTGTCTCGGCTCTGCCTCCGGAAGGGCACTCAGCCTGGACAGGCCTGAGTGTGGTACCCGCACGGCCCGGGGCCCAAAAGCCCCCGAGAAAGTCGTGAGGTGGGTGGAGTGGGTGGAGGGCTTCGCTTGCAGATGAAATGGAAGATGGGAGGTGGGGGCGGGGAGCCAAGGAAGAGGGGACAGTTTCAGGTTCCAGAAACCCTCAGTTCTGAGGTCCCAGGGCTGGCGCCAAGCATCCCCGTGTAGCACCGTGTCCCGTGGACTGGTGCCTCGTGGCCTCTCCCGTGAGGGACAGGGCGCTGGACCTGCAGGGACTTCTGTTCAGGTGCTCTCCAGGGAACCCAGGATCGTGCAGGGGAAAGGCCCGCATAACCACCCGCTAAGAGCATTCTGGAAGAGAATGAAGCTGGGCCGTCCACTTCTTATGGAAAAAGGCGTAGCCGAGCTCAGCCTCACACCAAAGGTGGGCAGTTCCTGTGCCTGTGAGCCTGCCTTGCTCTCTCTCCCCCTGGGGAGCCTCACTGGGGCTTTACCTGAGGTGATGTATGCCAGGGGCCAGCCCTGAGGGTGCTGGCCTAAAGCCCCCCAGGTAGCTTGGCTGTCCTTGGACCCCCCTGACTCTCCCCTCTGATGGAAGGTCAGCTTGGCCCAGTTGCTACTAGTTCTGGGTCCACAGTGGAGACTGGCTGGGGTGTCCAGCCTGTCCAGGTGCCCCCACACCCCCGGGCTCCCTTCCTGCAGAGTCCAGGCTGACTCCCCAGTGCTGGTGCTGCAAGTTGTCCTTCCAGCAACCCGTCTGTCCCGCCTGATCTGAGTCAAATCTGGGACTTCAGCTGTCGCTCCGTCCTCCTCAACTGCCTTGCTCTCCACCCCCAGGCCGCCTGCCACCCCCGCCCTGGGAGCGTTGGTTTATGGGCGTCTGTCCTCACTGTTGATCCTCTCAGGCAGGAGAATGGTGAAGATGCCTACGGCCTCATCACCATGGATGGAATTTCAAAATGACGCTAACATCTGTTACGGAGACGTAGGAGTTGATGAGCATGTCTCAGGAGGAAGGCCGGGCCCCCGTTCAGAGCGGGGAGGTGAGCGCGCTGCCGTGTGCTTGCCCGAGGACAGCTCTGGAAAGCTGAGTGCACCATCTGCAGGTCTGTGGCCAGGCATCGTGGCGAGGGCTGGCCTCACCCAGGTACCGGGAGGTCCCCAGAATATGAGTAAATGTAAAATCTGGCTGAAGACCGTTTGTCCCAGCACGGCGTATGACAGTGTTTGGATTCCCGAGGCTGCCACAGCAGATTGCCACAAACTGCGGGGCTTTAAACAACATAAATGTATTATCTCACAGCTCTAGAGGCCAGAAATCCAAAATCAAGGTGCCAGCAGGGTGGGATCCTTCTGGAAGCTCTGAGGGAGAGTCTGTTCCTTGTCTCTCTCCCAGCTTCTGGAGATGGCCGGAACGAAACTCGGACGCTCCTTGGCTTGAACACACGTCCTCTGATCTCTGCCTCTGTCTTCACGTAGCGTCCTCCCTGTATGTCTGAGTCTCTGTGTCCAAGTTTCTCTCTTCTTATGAGGACACCAGTCACTGGATGCAGGACCCCCCTAACCCAGCACGACCTCCTCTTAGCCTGATTGCATCTGTAAAGAGCCATTCTTTGTGAAAGGTCCCATTCACAAGTTCTGGGTAGACGTGAATTTTTGGAGGACGATATTCACCTGGCACGGTGTTCTTAAGCATCACCTGTATGATTTTGTTCTTCAGGATTGAAGTATGTGGTGTGTGCCATGTGCTCTTAAGCCCTTAGATGAGATAAGGAAAGCCATTTTTTTTGGGGGGGGGTCCAAGGACTGAATGCATTTTTTTCCTTTCTCTCGGGACTTGAAGATGTATAATGATATGTCATAAACTGACCTGAAATAATTGTTTGTCCTGCAACACCATCCATTAATAACACCTTGTAACTGGGACAGTTTTATGCTCCCATTTTCAATCTGGCTATTTATAGTGAAACCTATTTTCTCTAAATTAAAATGCATTGATTAATACTAACAACTATAACTGATTTAACGAAAAGGACTAGGATTTGGGGCTTTAAAAAATGATTGATGAAGATCCCTTCTGTAGGACAAGAAGGGAAAGAGGCATACAGCAGAACTTCCAGGCTTCTGGTGAGCGTGCTTGGGGAGGATAGTGTGAGGTCATTGCACCATTTATGGAGACTGGGGAGCTAGTGGGTTGGTGGGCAGGGTGGGGAACAAGGGAAGAGTTAAGTTCTGGAAGTGTTGTGCTTGAGGTAGCGGAGGGCTGCCCTAATGGAATGATCCAGCAAACGTCCACCAAACATGTTGGCCTGGATTGTAGAGGAGACAGGGAGGTCATCCGAGTTCAGGGATGGTGGGAGCCACGTGGGCCCATGAGATGAACTAAGGAGATCGGGAGAGCAAGGTGCTGAGGATGGAGCACTGGGGCTCTCAGAGAGATGAAGCAGATGAGTAGGAGGTTCACCTGGCTCACGCCTGGAGCTGGGGGCAGAGGAGCGTCACCCGGGCAGGAAATGGGCAGTGCAGCGAGCGGCCGAAAGACCAAAGGACCACAGGGAGAAGAATGTTGCTGGCACTTTGCGGTTGGGAGGCCCCTGGTGGCATCAGCCTGAGCAGTGTCCGTGACATCGTGGAGGGGGCAGAATCCCAGGGGACTGCAGCTGCTGGGGGCCCGAGATCAGGCTTGGGTTCGCGGCAGACACCCTGGGGTGTCCAGCCAAAGCTTCAAGAAGGCAAGGCTTTATTCCGGATAAAAAGGAGCTTTCCACCAAGAAATGCTGCTCAGAAGCTGAAGGCACTTCCTTTCCAAACTGTGAGTGTCTGGTCTCTGGAAGTGTGTTTTTGCCTTCTTCTAACTTCTCTGTTTGAATTTTTAGATTTTGAGGAAATGACATTTTATAAAATACTCATTCTACTTTTTCTGCCCAGGGGCTGCATTGTATTTTATGTGTATTTACCACAATTATCTCCTTAAGCCCCTGTTTTCCTCTACTATAAATAATATGGAAATGAACACCCGCGTTCAGTCATCTGCGTGCATCTCTGATTGCCGTCGGCAGTAAGAAGTAAGGTTGCTAGGTTTAAAGGCTGTGCACATCTGTGGGGACTTTTAGAGCATACTGATGTTCACACCGCCTTAATTTGGTTTTCCATTACACTGCAGAATTTCACGACAGCCAAGAATTTCTATTTATAAAATTGCTAATAAATGACTTCAGACTTATCATCAGCCACTGCACTGTGCTGACTCTGAAAGATTTTAAGTTTCTCCCACATCTCAAAGAATACTTACAATTTTAATTATTCATGAGACATTTAAATAAGCTTCTTACTCAAGGTCAAATAATGCAGCATTACTTCTTGTGGAAAAAACTATGTGATGCTTTTTGAAGTTAATGAAATTAAATTCTGGGAGTTTCGCATAAATGTTAAGGTAAAATACAACACTAATCTAGTTTAAGAAAAACAACAGTGATTTTCTTATTTACCAGAGTGAATTTTCTCCTGATGTGTTTATATTTTAAAATAATTTTTAATTTAAGGAGCGCTTGGGTGGTGCAGTCAGGTAAGCCTCTGACTCTTGGTTTTGGCTCAGGTCATGATCTCAAGGTCGTGGGATCAAGCCCCGCATTGGGCTTTGAGCTCAATGGAGAGTTGGCTTGGGATTCTCTCTCCCTCTGCCTCTCTCTTTCCTCGTGCTCTTTCTCTCTCTAAAATAAATAAATAAATCTTTAAAAATAATAATTTTAATTTAAGAGCCTGTGATTCTGAACAAAACATATATAAATGAAGTAATCTGTAACCTACAAAACACAGAGATCCAAACTTTTCTCACAGATTTTAGAGAGAGAGCCAGGGTCGGCATCCATTCTTTACATGAGAATGAGTTGCTTCCCAGATGTAGCTACAAGCCAAAATATCTTAATATGATGCCTTATTTATTAGCAGTCGAATATTTAAAATTGGGATTTTGTTCCGAGTGGCTCATTTTATGGCACGAAACTGCCAAAAGCTAATACAAAAATGAAACAATTCTACGCTCTTCACAAACTTTATTAGTATTAAAACTGGATGCCATGCAAAGTGATCTTGTGTGTCGGGGGCCGGGGGATCATTATGCCTATTTCAGCGTGAGCTGGCTCGCTTAGCAGATGGAAGGATGGAAAGCCGTGCAACCTGGCTGGGTGATGCCGTCTCCAGGCAGCAAGTACAGAAAGGCATCCTTTGTTGTTGGAAAATGGGCTCCAACTGCCCTTAGCACGATAGGATCCTGTGGGGCAGGCTCTTCCTTGCAGCTGGATTTGCAGGAGAGTTTCTATGCCGACGTCCGCCCTGCTCCATGACCCCTTACCCTGACCGTCTTTGGTGCGAAACTCCTCGGGGCCTGCAGCCTCCCCAGGAGGTGCCCCGGGTCCCGGCTGCACCACCAGCTCGGGGCAGGTTATTTCACCTTTTTGTGCCTCGGCGTCCTTACTTGAAAAACACCCTAATTCGTGAGCTTGTTGTTAGAACCCAGTAAGAGAATCCAGGTGCGGTGCTCAGCGCAGAGCCGGGCCCTGGGCGAGCTCCAGAGCCGGCTCCTTGCCCCGAGTCCAGCACCTTGGCTGTGTGTGTGTGGGACGCTGACCAGTCCCACCGAGCGGCACCGGCGTGGTGACGGGTCCCACCGAGCAGCGACAGCGTGGCACCTCCATTGTTACCGTTTTTAGGCTCCTGGGACAGTTGTCGGGCGGCCCCGACTGACTGGTATTTCATTCTTCCCGTCCCTCTTCTGGGGCAGTGGGGTTCCATCTCTCCCCGAGAGGCGGGGTGGGGGCCGAGGGGTGCGAGGCAAGCCCCGGGTCACACTGCAGAGGCCACCCTGAGCACCGGTCCTCCGACATGACGCTGCCCACGTGGGACGCCGAAGTGAAATGACTGGACCGGGTGCCACAAGGCGGGCCAGTGCCCCCACCTGGCTTCCGGACACCACCTGCCCCGTCCCCTCCACGTCCCCGGCTGCCTGGCCCGCTGCAGCCCCCTTGTCTGTCCTCGGGCTTGTGCAGCAGCTCCAGCCACGCTCACAGCCTTGATCCCTCACGACTTCTCCATGTCCTGCCCCGACCCCCTCTGAGCTCCCCCTGGTGGCCCCACAGCCCCCAGCTCTCCCAGCTGGCCTGCTGTCCCTGCTGTGTCTCAGAGCTGCCTGAGCCGGAGCGCCCCCATTTCCCTCCCTCTGCAGAGCGGGGACCCCGGCTCTGCTGAAGCCTGGTCACCTCGCAGGGCTGCCTCCACGGCCTGCTCGTCTGTCTGCCCCCAAGGTCTCCCACCTCAAATCTGTCTTCGTCTTGCTGTCCCCCTGATCCCCAGAACACAAACCTCATGCCATGCATCTCCTCTTTACCACACTTATTAATGATTCCCTGGAGCTGCCAGAATAGGTTTAGAACCTTAGCCTCCTCCTGCAGCCTCAGTCGGTTGAGCATCCAACTTTTGATTTCAGCTTAGGTCGTAATCTCAGGGTTGTGGGATCGAGCCCCTCAGTGGGCTCTAAGCTGAACATGGAGCCTGCTTGGGATTCCCTCTCTCTCTCTCTCTCTCTCTCCCCCCACCCCCTGCACTCACCCCTGCTCACACACTCTCTCTCTCAAAAAACTAAAATAAAATCTTTAAAAATCTTAGCCTCCCCTCTCTCCTCATTTCCATCTCCCTCCCACGGCCTCTTGCATGCCAAACATACTGAGCTATGGAACAACAGTGTCTCCCATCACTCTCCTTCCAGACTCAGTTCCTCCTTCCTCCAGAAAGCCCTCCCTGGTTTCACAGGGGTGGCATAGGAGCATATTATCCTCACAGCATTTGTCCTGAGGTTTGGCTAAAACAAGGTTTTTTGTTGAATAAATGAAGCAATTACTGAAAAAGATAAATATTGCTGATGAAAAGAAATGTATGATTTCTTATAAACTGTAATACATGTTTATTGTAGGAAATAATAAGGAAAATTCAGACAATAGAAAATAAATATTATGCCCTGTACTGTGACCAAGCGTAAAACCTGTTAACATTTTGTTTTATTCTCCTCTGATCTTTTACCTATGGACGTTTTTTAACATAGTCTCAATTGCATATTTGGAAATACTGCATTTTTATTCTCTTTTTTTTTTTTAAAGATTTTTTATTTATTTATTTGACAGAGAGAGACACAGCGAGAGAGGGGAACACAAGCAGGGGGAGCAGGAGAGGGAGAAGCCGGCTTCCCGTGGAGCAGGGAGCCCGATGCGGGGCTCGATCCCAGGACCCTGGGATCATGACCTGAGCCAAAGGCAGACGCTTAACCGACTGAGCCACGCAGGCACCCCTATTCTCTTTTTTAAGGAAAGAAACAAGCTCAACTTTTGTATCAAATGCTCTGAAAAACGCTGTAATGGTCACAGAATGTGGCACAAAGGACGTCGCATCAGATCCTTGTTTTCCTATTGTTGGACACAGAGAGGTTGTGTTTTGTGTTTGTTTGCTTACAGTTGTGAATAACATTGCAGCAAATGTCTTTATGAGTAAATACTTTCTTGTACTTCAACTTACTTCCTCAAATCAGAATATTACATGAGTAAATACAAATGTGAGAAGCGTAAACCTGTGTGAGGATCCTGAGACTTGTTCCCAAAATGCTTTCCTGAAAGGCTGTATCCGTTTACACTCGCCTCCCTGTGGTCTGGAAGTGGCTTCTCCTCCCCAGGGTCAAGAGCTGTGATTATTCTTAGCCTTTGTGAGTTTGGCAGCTATAAACTGGTAGCTCTTTGATGCTTTGGTTTTGGAAGCTCTTTTGCTAATTGTCAAAGCATGTCTTAGAGTGTTAGGTTTTTTTGCTTTTGTTTTGGTGATTTGCAGATTATTTATTTACCTTTCCGTAGCCCTGGCAAATGCTTTTCTCCATTGAGACTGCCCAGGCAGATGCTTGACAGCCCTGAGAGTGATTCTCAGCTGGGCTTCCTCCTCCTGTAAGATGTTCAAGTCCTCAGGGCAAGCTGAGCAGATGAAAGAGAGCCGAAGGGTGGGGGGCTAGGTAGGATCGAAACGAGGGCTCCACCTTGGGTAGACGCTTACACACGCCTCTCTTTCAAAATCACAGTGTCTTGCTGGCTGTCCCAGCACACTGTTCCCTAGGAAACAGCTGTTGAGCAGAGGCCCACCAGGACTCCTTCATTCCCACCCCCGTGTCAGGCGCCTTCACCCGGCCCCGTGTCCCCCATCGCTGCCTCCAGAGTCAGCCTGAGTCGGTTTCGGGCAGGAGACCAGGGGCGTCGGGATGAGAGAGAGCACCAAGCCCTTCATCACAATCCAGCTGGGAGGGGCAGGTTTTCTGTGCTTTTGGACATCTGACAAAGGGTGGTGGATGGCTACAATTCTAGAAGGGAAAAAATAATGCATAGTCTAAGGATGATTTGTCAACTGTTTTTTTTTTTTTCACAGAGAGGAAAAAGTCTGAACTGTCCCAAATAAAGCTATTTGCTGTCGCTATAAACACAGCTGGGAGCAGTATTGTTCAAATGGCGGTCACTCTGTTCTAGGACACGTGCGCCCTGACACGTTGGTGTGTCGGCTTGGCCGCGAGGCCTTAAGTCACTTGTCAAGACTGGAATAATGACATCTCCTGTAGGAGCAGCCACCAGGCCGGATCGGGTTTGGAGGCCCCTCCCAGCTGTGGTTTTAAGAGAGGGAATAAACATTTGTCCGACGATAGCCAGGGATGGGGTGGGAAAGAGTCAGGACCATGGATAGTCGTGCACAGCTTGACATTACTCAACCCCAAGCCTCAGTTTCCACCATGATGCCACGGGAGCAATGACGCTGACCTTTCAGGGCCGCCGAGACTTCAGTGAGCTCGAACAGCGCCTGCGTGAGCCAGGCTCCGGCGCCCGGGAGGCTTGTGCAGCAGTGATCACATGGACTCTCCCCCTCTCCTCTCTCTCTCTCTCCCCCCCTTTCTCTCTCTCTCAAATACATAAATAAACATTTATGTATTTGCCAGAGAGAGAGCACAAGCAGAGGGAGAGGGAGAAGCAGGCTTCCCGCGGAGCTGGGAGCCCGAGGTGGGGCTCGATCCCAGGACCCCGGGGATCATGACCTGAGCTGAAGGCAGACACTTAACCGACTGAGCCACTCAGGCGCCCCTCCCCCCCGCTTTTTTTTTAGATTTTATTTTATTTGACAGAGAAAGAGCACAAGCTCTCTGGGCAGAGGGAGAGGGAGAAGCAGACTTCCCGCGGGGCTGGGAGCCCGATGCGGGTCTCGATCCCAGGACCCTGGGATCATGACCTGAGCCGCAGGCAGATGCTTAACTGACTGAGCCACCCAGGCGCCCTAAATAAAATCTTAAAAAAAAAAAAAAAAAAAGGAAAGAAAAAGAAACCCAGGATGGCACAGAAGAGGTTCTCGCTGCCTTACAGGTGCGGTTGGTTGGACACTTAAGTCGGCCGATTTCCAATCAGAAGTGAACCATTACAATGACAAAATGTGTGTAGAGTCTTTTATATTCTAGCAACGACTAAAGAGAAATGTAGTAGGAAGAGCTGGGAGCGCACAGGGAGCAAGGGCTTCTCTGGGGTGCAGGGGCTTCTCTGAGCGGGGCACCAGCTGCACGCTCCTCCTGCTCCCAGTTCCCGCGGCCCCCGGGGGACAGGCGGCCAGGGGCTGGGGCCCATCACCAGCGCCTTGGTCTAGTCCTTACCGTACCCGCTTTGTGTGCCTGTGCCTGTGCGCGCGCGCGTCACTGGTTTTCTTTTGAAATATCTTCGACCACCTAAGTAAATTATAGTTCAGTGATGTAACTGACCAGTCTGACAACTATTTCTTAACGCTTTTTCACTGTTCAGCAGGTGGGAAAGAAAACTCTTTCCCTCGCTTTGATATCTGCATCTTTTACTAAGTGATAGAAGCGAAATGGTAGCAAGTCCTCACCGTTTCCAGAATTCTGTGGATGCACACAGCCGGCCGTCTCAGCCTCGGGACCCTCAGTCGCCTCGGGACCCGCTTTACAGAGGAAGGGCCAACACCATCGATTTCTTGTTAGAAACTTGTTAGTGACTTTTTAGATATAGTAGACCACAAAATAGAGCTTCTTAAAACAAAAATGGAACATGCAGTTTTTGTGCAAGAGAGTTAGACTTTTGTGTTCAATGAAAACTGAATATTTGAAAAATAAAATATTGGGTAAAATAAAAGATTAAAAATTCTTAGGTATCTGATGTCATATTAGTTGTTCAAAATGGAAAGCAGAGAACTTTCTGCACCCCTGAAATACTAATTTTATCTTGACCTTAAAGAAAAAATTGGGGCACCCGGCAGGTGTGGGACACTTGATCTCGGGGTTTTGAGTTCAAGTCCCACATTGGGGGTAGAGTTTACTTGAAAAAATATATTTAGTTTAATTGTTCTAAATTTGGCTTATTATTCTGATTATTCTTTTTTTTTTTTTTTTTAAGATTTTATTTATTTATTTGACAGAGAGAGAGCGAACACAAGCAGCAGGAGTGGGAAAGGGAGAAGCAGGCTTCCCACCAAGCAGAGAGCCCGATGCGGGGCTCGATCCCAGGACTCTGGGATCATGACCTGAGCCGAAGGCAGATGCTTAACGACTGAGCCACCCACGTGCCCCTATTCTGATTATTCTAAGAGAGTAACTATCATATATTGAAATAAAATCTTATAAATATCTAAAAATGGGTGATATGTAATTTTAAAATATTTCCCTTAGCTTGAAGGTCTAAACAAAGCCCTTCTGTATTTTCAATGTGATTCATCTTGTCTTTTCAAGTATTGCTATACGTAACCTGCAAAGTACTGACTTTCATTCTCTTTAATAGGTAGTTGCTGTGTTTTCTTAGAGCTTGATGGAATTCTGTTACAATATGGGCAATAGAAGGGTTCAAACTTTTTAGATTAAAAATTGGGGCACCTGGGTGGCTCAGTCGTTAGGCGTCTGCCTTCGGCTCAGGTCATGATCCCAGGGTCCTGGGATCGAGCCCCGCATCGGGCTCCCGGCTCTGTGGGAAGCCTGCTTCTCCCTTTCCCACTCCCCCTGCTTGTGTTCCCTCTCTCACTGTGTCTCTCTCTGTCAAATAAATAAATAAAATCTTTAAAAATAAATAAATAAAATAAAAATAGACTTATCAATGCATGTATGTTCACTGTACAAGACGTAAAAAAGTGAGCTTGTTTTTATATTAAATAAAACTCTGCTATGGATTAGGTTGCTAACTAAATTCTTCAGCCGAGGGTTGGGCCCTCCTTTATTAAAAATACTTAAATTTTTGTAAGTTGCTTTAGTAAAAAAAAGAGAGAGAGAGAAATTTGGGGGTTCTCTCTCTAAGGCTGGAGTCACCACCAGGAGGCAGAGCGGATTCACCTGTCACTGGTCAGTGAGCTGAGAGGGACAGTGTGGGCATGGCCCATGGCAGGGTGCCACATCAAGGAGAGCTGGACGGACATCTAGGAGGCCTTCAGGCTTCACCCCATTCTCCAAGGGAAGGCCGTCAGAGGTTTCACAAGAGGGCTTACTTTCTCCCCCAGCCAGGCTACTCACTTCTCACTTCCTCAGAAGGCCCCAAGCCCTGTGTCCCCATCGGCATTCCCCAAGCCTGGCACCCTGTGGGCACATTTCTGTTTAATGTCATGGCACTTATCACAATTATAATTAATTACTTGTGATTTTTTTTTTAAGATTTTATTTATTTGACAGAGAGAAAGACAGCCAGAGAGGGAACACAAGCAGGGCGAGTGGGAGAGGGAGAAGCAGGCCTCCCGCAGAGCAGGGAGCCTGATGCGGGGCTCGATCCCACGACCCTGGGATCATGACCTGAGCCAAAGGCAGACGCTTAACGACTGAGCCACCCAGGCGCCCCCTACTTGCAATTATTTAACACCCATCTTCCCCCTGGGAGGTGTGATGGCCTGTTGTCATTGTTAATCCAGAGTTGGCTTGGTACGTGACAAGTGATAGGCCCTTGATCCGTGTTTGTTGACTGAAGGAATGAGTGAATGAGGGGATGGAAGGGATGGCACTGGCAGCAATGTTGTGGGGGCTGTTGGGAGTAACTGAAATCACTGTGAGGAGACCCGCTGAGGCCTGACTGGCATGAGGCGGTGGCCGTGGGAGGGCACCACGGTGGTACTGAAGCAGAAGCTGGCTGGCTGGGGAACTCAAGGGGGAAGCAGGGGCGCATGGTCCTTGAGAAGAGGGCGTGTGTGGGCATTGAGGACGTCAAAGCTCTGTGAGTGCACCCTGCACGTGTGGTCTTCTTCAGTCCCTACAACCACCCTGTAAGGTGGGTGCTGTTATTGCGACACCTTTACTGACGGGGAAACTGAGGCACAGAGATGTTAGATAAAGCTTGCTTAGGGAGTGCTGGTTGGTCGTGCCCCCACGGGAGAGGAAATGCAGGAGAAAGAGTCTCAGGGACAACAGGCGCTCTGCTTTGGACGTGTCGAGTTTGAGATGCCTTTGGGACAGGCAAGGAGCAGGTGGACTGAAGCTTTGGAGAAGTCAGGAGTAGAAATACTGACCTGCTGCTCAGGACACCGAGGTCATGATCAACTTGGTGGGGCCAGGGGAGCCCCACCAAGAGGCAAGAGGCATTACAGGAAACACTCTGAAGACCACCCAGGAATCTGAAAATACCCACCTCCACCATGAGTGCGGGACAAGGCTGTAAGTGCGGTGTGTGTTCTTTTTACTTTCTGTGGCATTCAAAAATAGGTAATTAGTCAATAAAATGCAAAGATCACTATTCCCTACTTGCAGGAGTGGTTGAGAGTATCAGTGAAATGAGAGGTATGCACAAAGGCATGAATTTGCATTATTATTATTTTCTCTTTCAAAGCATAAAAGAGATGTGGTATCAATGATCAAGCATGTGATTTTTTAAAAATATTTATTTATCCATTTCAGAGAGAGAGCACAAGTGGGAGGGGCAGAGCGAGATGGAGAGAAAATCTCAAGCAGACTCCGCACTGAGCCCAGTAGCTCAGGACCTGAGCCAAAACCAAGAGTCAGACACTCAACAGACTGAGCCACCCCAGAGGCCCCAAGTGTGTGATTTTTAAAAGCAAAATTAAACAAGACAAAGAACTGTATTTGACCTCTTAAAAGACCCAGAAAGATTCTTAACCTTGGGTCCACGAATCCCCCAAGGGCCTTTCAAGAGATCCCTGAAATCGCATAGGGAAAGCGAACAGCATTACCTCCAATTTGAATATAGGCCAAACACTTCAGTCGCATTCGAAGTGTGTGTGACTTGGCCACCAGTTGAGATCCCGGGTGTTGCTTGGCACTTCTCAGTGGTTGCAGGCAGCTGGGGAAAGTGCACACCACTGTGTCAACACTATGGCAGGTACGAAGTCTTGTTATTGAATGCACTCGTACAGAAGCCCGCCTCTGTGCTAGCTGTTAAGCTCCAGCCCCCCCTTCTTCCCCCTGCTGGGAGGCTGGGGCTGGGGCTCAGCCAGCAGGGCACGCAGCAGAAAGAACCACTCCTTCTGCCTGCTTCCTGTTTCTCTGCGCGTCTCTGGGCAACGGCCGCAGGGTTCCGTTCTGCTTCCAGTGTTTGTCCCACTCTCAGAAACGCCCGTCGTCGTCAGGGAACCCTGTCAGATTCTAAAACACCCTGCTCAGAGCTCTGGGTACCCCCGGCCTTTGGAGCATGGTAACCCAGCCCTGGCTGTCCCCAGGGTCATTGCCTCCGTGCGACCCGAGCCCCTTTACCTTCTCAGGCATCCAGCATCTGCTCAATGGGTCCCCTGTATGCAACCCTTCTGTTACCAGGACCGGTGTAGACTTCCTGATTGGACTCTGATACACTGTAGCACGATTTAAAAATACATTTTAATAATATATTTCAGAATAGTCCATTTACTTTGTAACCCAATATACTTTGCTTTAAGCATTTAAAAATATTATTCTGAGATTGGCCACAGGTCCCCACTGGCATGCCAGAGGCGTGCGTGATAGAAAAGCAGGGATGAAGTAGAAGTGGTCGCCCACCTCATTCATTACAGTTTCTTTCATTAGGTTTAAAAGCCTCTAGGGGGCGCCTGGGTGGCTCAGTCGTTAAGCGTCTGCCTTTGGCTCTGGTCATGATCCCAGGGTCGTGGGATCGAGTCCCACATCGGGCTCCCTGCTCTGCGGGAAGCCTGCTTCTCCCTCTCCTACTCCCCCTGCTTGTGTTCCTGCTCTCGCTATGTCTCTCTCTGTCAAATAAATAACTAAAATCTTTAAAAATAAATAAATAAATAAAAGCCTCTAGGAACACAAAACATAAAGGTTTTTCTTTCCATTCTTCCTTCCTTTCTTTTCCAATGAAGTTATGGAAGAAAATGAACTTTGTGTTATTTTTCCCCCTTTAAAAACAGTACATGCTCATCAAAAAAACAAAACATTTACCATGCAGCCGTTCTAGGTGAGTGGCATCTTGGGTATATTCACATTGTTTTGCAACCATCACCACTGTTCATCCACAGAACGTTTTCACCTTCCCAAACTGAAACTCTGTCCCAATTAAACAATCCCCTGTCTCCTTCCGTGAGCTCCTGGAACCCACCATTCTTCTTTCTGTTTTTGTGAATCTGATTAACATAGTTTTTACTACTGCGTGTTGCTTTCCCACGGTAAAATGGCTAAAATGTAAAATGTGCTACTTAAAGCAAACAGTATTTGCCTCATGCCTGCCCCCCTCCCTTTTTTTAGTTAAATTAGCAGCTGTCCGCATAGAATGCCATCCTGCCAGTCCTAATTGTTCTTACTTTGCTGATCGTATCTGAAAATTCATGTAGGGTCATGATGACTTAAATCTTTCGACTTCCATGAACTGCAGCTTTAGAGAGGTCATGGCAGGGAGATGGCTTTAAAACATGTGCACTGGTCACATACTTGGAAGATTTCTTCCACACGGATTTCCAGATCTTCCGTGTGGCCAATTTCACGTGGAGTGCAGACTCTTGGAACTCACACCATATAACTTCAGTTTTCTGGGGAGAACTCCACACTGACGTTCCTCTTCCTTCTTTTGTGATACTGCATAAACAGAATAAATTGGAGGTTTTTTACCACTATTTTTTAAATTGTGCTAAATACACATAACAAAGTTTAGCATCTTTACTGTTTCAAAGTGCATTCAGACTGTTGTGCAGCCATCACCACCATCCCTCTCCAGAACTTTCTCATCTTCCCCAAACTAAAACTCTGTCCCCATGACACACAGACTCCCTGCCCTCCTCCCCCAGCGCCTAGTGCCCACCCTTCTGCTTCCTGTCTCTGTGAATTTCACAATTCTGGGGATCTCGTATAAGCGGAATCAGACAGTATTTGTCCTTCTGTGTCTGGCTTCCTTCACTTTGCATAATGTCTTCAAGTCTCATCCACATGGTAGCAGGTGTCAAAATCTCGCTCCTTTTTAAGGCCCAGTAATATTTCCATCATGTGGATGGACCACACTGTGTTTATTTACTCACCTGCTGATGGACACTCGGGGTTACTTCCACTTATGAAGGAATAAATTGGTTTTTGTATTTAATATGAATTAATTAGAAATTTTTATGTGGATTGACATAAAGAGACATGGGTGGTAAGGCCCCCTTTTATCATTATATTATCTGATATTATTAAGCAAATTTGGAACATTTATCACAGGGTCCCTGGAAATGCTCCCCTGTGGCCACCAGGAGGCAGGCCTTAGGGTTGGACCACCCCTCCCCTGCCTTTTCTCCCAGACTTCTGTTCTTCACTGCCTACTCGCCTTTGCCTTCCTCCAGAGATAAACATAGTTTTATTATGTTTTAGTCTAAATGTAGGACATACATGTTAGGTAATCATAGAATATTAGAGCTGAATATTTCTATCTTTTTAATATTCTTGGTTGCAGGGGGCGCCTGGGTGGCTTGGTTGGGCATCTGCCTTCAGCTCGGGTCATGATCCCAGGGTCCTGGGATCGAGCCCCACATCGGGCTCCCTGCTCCACGGGAGGCCTGCTTCTCCCTCTCCCACTCCCCCCGGCTTGTGTTCCCTCTCTCACTGTCTCTCTCTCTCTCTCTCAAAAAATGGATGGAATCTTAAAAAAAAAAAAGAAAAAGATTTGATATTCTTAGTTGCAGATAATTTCTTCTTTTTCAAAAACCCATACCTACTGTAGGAGAGCCTCTTTACCCGAAAAGAGAAGTTCATGAGCTTCTCTTGCCTAATACCATTCTTTGGAGACACAATCATACCTCCTTATCTGGCCTGTGAAGTTCAAGTCCAGCATCTAGATTAGAATTGCAACTAGGAAGTGACCATGCACCTCAAAGAAAGTAACAGTGGCCAAGTTCAGGCCTCTTGTTCTAGGAAGGTAACATGGTCACTCCTGCAAGAGCCCCCTGACGTGGAATTCCAGTTAGTATTGGGATTCTAAGGGTTGAACCAGCGCCAGGGGGTACATGCATGCTGTGCATTCTGAGCAGGAGACGGGGCAGGCAGAGCCGTGTTGGGCGGGGCAGGAAGGCTCATAGGGAGGGGCGGTTGGTCTGGGACAAAAGTTAACTCCCACACCCTTTGGTAAATGGTGACTGGATATGTAAGATTTAGATTGCATGCTCCTGAAATTATTTTGTAACATTGTGCATTATAGAGACCAAGAATCTGCCCTGCATGTACAGTTGGCTTTTTATTTAGTTAAATACTGATTACGAACAATTACCCATTTGATGCTTATAAGGCCATACGAAGTAGGTAACATCATTACTCCTATCTTACAGATGAGAACACTGAGGCCTAGAACACTGGCCAGAGGCCAGCAGCGAGTTTATTTATTTATTATTATTTTTTAAGATTTATTTTATTTATTTGACAAAGAGAAAGCGTGCACAAGCAGGGGGAGCAGCAGAGGGAGAGGGAGAAGTAGGCTCCTGGCTGAGCAAGGAGCCCGATGCGGGGCTCGATCCTAGGACCCCGGGATCATGACCTGAGCCGAAGGCAGACGCTTCACCGACTGAGCCACCCAGGCACCCCCAGCAGCAAGTTTAGACAGACTCGAAGCTTTCCGCCCAGGCAGGGCTGGCCCTACAGACCTGAGCCCGGTGTGTTCCTCCACCAGGGCCTCGTCCTGCAAAAAGCAATTGTATTCAAACACCAACAATAATAATTAACTTTCCACCCACTTCAGTGCTAGTCCTTCTGCAAGTTGCTTTGTCTGTGTATCTTTTATTGATCAAAATTAGATTCTAGCCTTTAGCCAAGAGCGTCTTATTCTGAGACTTGTCATTTACTTCCTTTCGGGTCCCTCGGCAGGTGACTGACAACAGATCCTGTGCTTACCTTATTGGTAACTTTAATGCTATTTAAATTCTAACAAGCTTTGGGGGCGCCTGGGTGGCTCAGTCGTTAAGCATCTGCCTTCGGCTCAGGTCATGATCTCAGGGTCCTGGGATCAAGCCCCACATTGAGCCCCACATCGAGCCCCACATCGAGCCCCATATCGAGCCCCGCATCGAGCCCCGCATCAGGCTCCCTGCTTGGCGGGAAGCCTGCTTCTCCCTCTCCCACTCCCCCCGCTTGTGTTCCCTCTCTCGCTGTGTCTCTCTCTGTCAAATAAATAAATAAAAAATAAAAATCTTTTAAATAAATAAATAAGTAAATAAATAAATTCTAACAAGCTCTGAGTCCTGCCCTGTGTGATTACAGCACAAGCACTAACTTCCGAAGCTGCTTCGTCCTTACTGTTTTGCTGGGTGTGGAGGACCCATGTTAAGATGAGACCAGTAGACCAGGGCCGCTGGAATGTTACTCTGACAGCCCTTCTGATGTGCAGACAGGACAAAGAAATCCGCAGTGTAACTCTGGAGAGGAGGTAGAATGTGTAACCATCTGCAGATTGTGTGTATGCCTAATGCAAAAAATCAGTCTAAAGCTGGGAGCTCAGTTTGCAATCATTTGTAATGACATTAAAAAAAAAAAAAAAAAAACCCTAGGGGCGCCTGGGTGGCTCAGTCAGTTAAGCATCTGCCTTCGGCTCAGGTCATGATCCCAGGGTCCTGGGATCGAGCCCCACATTTGGCTCCCTGCTCCGCAGGGAGTCTGCTTCTCCCTCTCCTGCTCCCCCTACTTGTGTTCTCTCTCTCTCTCTGGCAAATAAATAAATAAATAAGTCTTAAAAAAAAAAATAGCACTGCCATATCCCACAATAATGATTTTTTTTTACTTAAGGCAAAAAGGTAAGATCCCATTCAAAGTAGTATTTAGGACTAAAGAAATATGCAGGACCTATATGAAGAAAACTATTACAATATACTAAAGGACACATTAGATTTTAAAATGGAGAGAGACAGGGCACCTGGGTGGCTCAGTCATTAAGTGTCTGCCTTCAGCTCGGGTCATGATCTCAGGGTCCTGGGATCAAGCCCCGCATCGGGCTCCCTCCTTGGCGGGAAGCCTGCTTCTCCCTCTCCCACTCCCCCTGCTTGTGTTCCCTCTCTCACTGTGTCTCTCTCTGTCAAATAAATAAATAAAATCTTTAAAAAATAAAAATGGAGAGAGACATGCCTTGTTTCTGAATGAGAAAACCCAATGTTGTAAAGATGTGAATCCATCCCCAAATAATTTA
This sequence comes from Mirounga leonina, assembly GCF_011800145.1. Lineage (NCBI taxonomy): Eukaryota > Metazoa > Chordata > Mammalia > Carnivora > Phocidae > Mirounga > Mirounga leonina. The sequence continues at coordinate 3,071,589 of NW_023270377.1, read as the reverse complement.
TAAATATAATGTAATTCAAATAAAATTCCAGTTTAGGGGACAGGACTGGTTCTATGTTTGACAAGTGGGCTCTAACGTTAATCTAGAAGAGTAAATAGTGAGACCATCAAGAAAATTTTGGAAAAGAATAATGAGGGCGATTTTCAACTTGTTTTGTAGCCTACAGGTTCTTTGTTCAAACAAAATCCTACCTCCCTATTCAAATACTTTCAGTTGGGTCCTTTACTGCTTCCTGAATAAAGTTCAAGTTCCTTAACCTATTACAAAAAAAGAACATTCTAACAATATCTAAAGGTACCCTGAAAAGCAATAAAATTCCCATGATGCCATCACTTGCATAGAACAGCTGTGTTGTTTATTGTGTTTCCTTCCAGTCTTTGTCTATATGCATCCATTTTTACCTAGTCGTATTCATAATGTACTTGTCTAAGGGCGAGAACACCAGAAGCCTGGCTTTGGGAAGAGCAGTAGGCAATGCCAAAATTCTGGGCTTGAAGCGGGGGGCAGCTGCCTGACAGAGGGCAGAGTCCCAGAGTACTCCAAAAATGCTGATTAAAGCTTTCAAAACCTAATCCAAACTAATTAAATGACCAAGACTACCTACGGCTTCTCTAAACCTGTACGCGAACTGTAATTCCAGAGTTCCTTATCTTGCAAGAAAAATAGTCTGTGTGCTTTGGAAGAACAGACAGAATGTGCTGTAAGCTCTTTGAGCCAGTCTGGGGTCCCACTGTGGCCCGCCGTCCTATATCGTAGCTGCGTCCCTCCCCTTTTCCATAGGACACTGGAAGGGGTCACGGGAGTCCCCGAAACTACAAACTAATAAGCAGCAGAGCAGGGATTCCAGCCAGATTTCCCACCCCCACCCCCAATCTCCACTTTGGAGGTTTGAGGGCTTTCTGCAGGAATCACTGGGTCTCCAGGTCAGCTGTACAGGCTGCTGGGGATCCCCTCAACCCCGACTCCTTGGTGCTTACCCACCCAGATGGGCCAAGAAGCAAAACTCCATTCTTTGACCTTCTTGCTTGCAAGGCTCTTACTTCCACCATTACCCCCTTGGCCTTGGCCTTGGCCTTGGCCTTGGCGTGACTGCACCACATCTGAAAGCTCAGCTTCCAACTTCCCACCCTGTGGCCCCCACCTCCTGTCTCGCAGTGCCTGGTGCTGACTTTCTTCCTGCTACAACTAACCTTGCTTTTGAGTTCTCACTTAAAGAAAAAAGAGAACCAGGGCGCCTGGGTGGCTCAGTTGGTTAAGCGACTGCCTTCGGCTCAGGTCATGATCCTGGAGTCCCGGGATCGAGTCCCGCATCGGGCTCCCTGCTCGGCAGGGAGTCTGCTCCTCCCTCTGACCCTCCCCCCTCTCATGTGCTTTCTCTCATTCTCTCTCTCTCAAATAAATAAATAAATAAATAAATCTTTAAAAAAAAAAGAAAGAAAGAAAAAGAAAAAAGAGAACCAGAGATATTAGGCGGTGGCTTGAAATAGTTCTTCTGGACCATGATTTCTGTGCATGGGTAGCTATGAATCTATTGGAGCATGACTTATTTGTATAAGTTGATAAGTCAGTGTTCTTGTACAGCGTGGATGCCTTTGATGAAGGTACAAGCCCCTCTAGACCAGGGCTTCTCCCCTGGGGGCATTTTGCCTCCCAGGGGACATTTCACAGTATCTGGAGACGTTCTGGGTTGTCACAAGTAGGGTGGAGGGGCCAAGGACGCTGCTAAACATCCGTGACAGATGCCACAGCAAAGAATGGTTTGGCCCACAATGTCCATATTGTTGAGGTTAAGAAACCCTGCTCTCTATTTATGTTAAAGTTCCCTCATAAAGTCTAGCCCCACATTTGATACCAGATGCCTCCACGGAAGTGGGGATAAGAGGAGGGTGCTTCAATATAATCTGAGTAGCTAAAACCAAACCTCCTGGTCGGAAGAAGCATTTCGAGAGCCTCCAGTGGGCTCAGAGAACCACGCCCTCCCCTTGTTCAAAGGCAGGTCGAAGCCGCCCCACAAGATGTTGGGTATAAAGGTGCCTGTAATTGACCTCTTTGCTGGTACTGGGAGTGACGTGGTCAGGAGTGGCTATTTGATCTCCAGTTATTCCAGAATTTCCACTCTTGTGCCAAACATGCCTCTCCAGACTGCTGCTCTTTGCTCTTCCTCAAACTTCCCTTGAATTTCATCTAAAATACTCATTTTTCAAAGGTAAGACTTCTTGATTCTATGTTAAAGTCTTCTGTAAAGATACACAGTTCATACAAACTGATGATAAAGTAGTTGCTCATGATCTGGTACTTTTCTGGCGTCTACTAGCTGATGACTTATCTTGGCCCTGTATTTCAGGGCATCGGGTGCAGAGGGGAAATACCCTCATAGTAGGGTGTGGGCATGTGTGTGTTTCTAGTGCCATGCTGAAGTGTGTTAACTAGTCTTTATTTTCCTTAGAGAGATGATTTTAGGGATGCTGTTTCAGGAATTTCTGTACTTTGGGGTGGAAGGGGGCTCACTTCTGATGTTCTCATGTGTCCTTAAGTCAGGTCGTCTTTAAGTCAAACGGCTTATTAGTGGGAGTGCCTGATTTTTAAACCTTTGAATTCATGTCACCTGCCCTTAAATTTCCCTGTTGGCTGTGGGTACCACTTAAATTCACATCATAAAGTCCTATGTTCCCCACACTTCCTATCTGTGAATGACATTTGTCAATCACATCTGTAGTCTGATTGATTTCTGGAGGGTAAAAATTTGCTCCATGGCTCTGATTATAAGGAATGTTCTATCTTTTCTAGAATGTTAAACTCATAGGCAAGAGGACTAAGGCCCAAGCCAAATAAATGAGTGAGAACCTCAAAAAAATATTGCTTCCATTTATCTAATCACCATATTCTGCTCCTAAGTATATACTGAAGCATTTGGTTTATTTCTTATCGGTGGGGTGTTCAGTTAGCTAGGGAACACAGTTCTCCAGAGTAAAGCTTATTTTTCCTTGTCACTATTTATGCTGAGCAAAAGCATTTTAAAATGACTATTCAGAGAACATATATAGATATATCTTTTTCTTTGCTTTGGAGTTAACTTAGGGGGATTTTTCACAATTTATTCCTACATGGCTGAGAAATACATAATGGATTTTAGTTGTTTTATTTTCAATATTTTTAGAGAATAATTGGTTGATGTTTGTGGTGTGTTGTGTTCATGAAAAACACAACTGGTTTTCATAAGAAAATTCACATTCCGGTGAATGTGGCTGTTTCCTTGGTCAGGATATATGGGAGATGTTTCTGTGATCTCTCAGGTCCTCGGTCTGGCCTCGGATCACCAGTTCTGAGGGATGGCATGGAAAAATGGATACATTTTTCCCCCAGGGTTGCTATGGACTTATGCCTGGATACTCTTAGAGATGAGCTTGTTTCCAGAGTACAATAAATTAGAAATTATGTTAAGTGTGGATCAGATTTTACCCTGTGACAGCATTGTTGGGCTTTCTGGCGCTCCGTGGCAGGGCTCTGTGCTCGGGAACTGGAAATAGCATCACCCCGTTGGGGCCCCAGGCAGCTCCGTGGCGGGCCCAATTAGTTTCTCTTCTCCTGCCCTTCCTCCTCCCTCAGCTCTGTGGTCCAAGGTCCTTGTTATCTGGCCTCTCCTGGCTACGTGATTTATTTCTCTCCATTCAGCTCAGAATCAGGGCCAAATCCCCAAGTCCATACATGCCCCACCCCCACCCCTTGGGCACCAGAGTCTCAGACCCGTCCCCACCCCTACCCCAATTTCCCCCACTCTCCTTTGGCTCCTAACTTTCAGCCTCCAAAGTCTCTCCCATCCTTACAAAGAGAGAAACAAATGAACACATCCCCTACCCGGACCCTCCCCCATCCCTTCTTCCTCCCGTGCTGCGATCTGCCATTCCTTACACGTGCCCAAACCACTGAAAATGGTTGATTGTAGAATTTTAACAACAGCCTGCAGTAGCCCATGTTTTCCTAGTTGTAAATTAAAGGCTTCCTCAACCCTGTTCTCTCCCCCCCATCCGCCTTATGTAACACGGATATTCACACCAGCCTTCTGGGGAAGCACGTGAACAGTGGCTTTTGGGAGACACCTTTTTCTCTGTTTCTCTGCCCACCCCTTGACTGTCTTGGCTTACTGCTGACACACCTCTCACTCCCTACATGTAGGAGCCCCATGATTCCTCCCCTAGCCTCTTTCCTCTTCTGTGCATGCTCCCATGTTCCTCAGCACCTTAACCCTGTTCGCACGTCCAACGGTGCAGCCGGGCCTGCTGGACACCTCCCCCACCACTGCCGGTGAAGTCCAACCAAAACTCAAACTCGCCACCTTCCTTAGAAAATCCAAACAGTTTGAAAGAAGTCTGGTGAATTGCTGAGTAGTAGGTAGTTATTAAAACAAACAAAAAATTCCTGGGGCGCCTGGGTGGCTCAGTTGGTTAAGCATCTGCCTTTGGCTCAGGTCATGATCTCAGGGTCCTGGGATCAAGTCCTGCATCGGGCTCCCTGCTCAGTGGGGAGCCTGCTTCTCCCTCTCTCTCTGCCCCTCCCTGCCCTCATGCTCTCTTGCTCCCTCACTCTCACTCCCTCTACCTCAAATAAATAAATCTTAAAAAAAAAAAAAAAGTAGATCAGTGAGAGTTAATGATAACCTGCCAAAGTCCTCCATTTTATCAGGAGAATCATTCACGCACCCATCCATCATTTGTGAAGTGCTTCCCGTGTTCCAAGGTGAGAACACCCTCCCATCCTGGAAGGGCCCACTCCTAGTGGAGGGGAGGGTGAGTGCCAAGTCATAGACAGCTGAGAGAATGAAGGATGTGGCAGGCGAGTGCCCCATAAGCAGGAGCTATATGTGTGTGTGTGTATGTATGTATGTATGTATTAAAGAGAGAGAGAGAAAGCGTGTAAGTAGGTAGGGGGAGTGGCAGGGGGAGAGGGAGAGCAGAAATTCCAAGCAGGTTCCATGCCCAGCACGGAGCCTGATTCAGGGCTCCATCTCACGACCCTGAGATCATGACCTGAGCTGAAACCAAGAATCAGATGCTTAGGTGCCTGAGCCACCCAGGCGCCCGAGCAGGAAACTAGCTCAGTTTCTTTTCAGCTACTCTTGCTCCAGATGCTTCTGTCCACCGGAGACAGCCCGGCTTCTGGCCCACCAGCTATGTTCACTGCTGCATGGGGTGCAGCTTTCTCTGCAGATGCCAGGCAGCGTCTGCCCTCCATTAGATGCCCCCTACCAATGCCCTAAGTCTTTCTGGGGAGAGCTGGCTAGCACATTGATCTGGGTGTGTACACGGCTTTTTCAGCACCCCTGGAGTGGAAGAGGGGGTTACTGATACAGGCTAAGCCTGGGGGGACCACTGAGGACATTCACCTGGCCTGGCTGTTGACTGTCCATTCCCAGTGAGGACCCCTGGGTGGTGGCTGGGAGGAAGGCAACTCTATTGTGCTAGGCACAGGATGCTAAGGGCTCAGACTTTTTGTGGGGACTTGGGTTAGTGAGCCCAGCCTCATTCTTACAACACGGGTCTGCGGACAAGTTACACGACCTTTGTGGGCCTTGGTGTGTGTATAAAATGCTTTGTAAATGGAAAGGTGCTGCGCAGGCCTGGGTAATCTCTTCATGAACCAGCTTTTTAATATGAGGTGTTCTGTGATATTAGTCAAAAGGATCCATATAAAGTAAAAAAAATAAATAAATAAAGTAAAATAAGCTCATTGTTGTAAAAGTATTTAGAGTTGTTTATTTTGTTGTGATCAATATGAATAGTGATTCATGTTCACGAAAAACAGCAATTACGGGTGTGACTTAGAAAAATGGTTTCGGGTCAGTCATCTGATTAAGGGAAGGTTGAGAGCCCCTCCCCCACCTCCACCGTCTGTCCCCTGCTGTGTGCTAGGATCCCAGGAAGGGCTTGTCTCTGTGGTTCTAGCACTTAGAACCGAACCACAGGAGGAGGCGAAGCTCGTGAATCCAGCAACAGGCCAAAACTATGGAGATGAGTAAACCAAGTTTGGGTGTGGCCACGTTGGTCAAATGTCCTGGCATTTGCTGGTTAGCTATGATTCTGATGTTCCCAGAACAAAGTGAGGCAGCTCTATTTACCTTTGGTTCTTTTCTTAGGGGCTCCTTAAGAAATTAAGTCCCTGCATATAATCTTATGGTACGTCAGAGAACTGCTTCTTTAGATGTTGGACATTTAACTTTTGTCGGGAGGGCACAGACGATCCCAAGCTTGGCGGCTTCTAGGAATGCCTAGGACAAGGCAGAGCTTTTACAACACCTACAGCATCTCCCCGTACAGAGCTCCCCGGCCTGAGCAGTGACTGCATGTCTGCAGGTCCTTAACCGCCTGGCACCTGGGAACGGGCTGGAACCTCCCAGTCAACCTGTTTCAAGGGGCACCCTGACCAACAGAGGGTGGAACTGGGAAATTGGACCAGTGTCCTTAACCTCACAGCTCCTCATATAAGGACCTGGGGGAGAACTGGTCCCGGCTAGGCGGAGGGCCGCCCTGTTCCTGAGCACCCCACCCATGCCACTCAGCCCTCTCGAAGACACCCTGGGAACCCAGGGCTTCCTAAGTGCTCCTTCTCACCTGACACTCTCAGGCAGTTTCAATTCTGTTACTGTGCCAAGCTGCCTTTCAAGCTGTGAGCACGGGGAAATGTGTCTTGGAGTGTGTCCCATTCTGCAGAACATCACTTTTCACAGCCGCACCCGTCTCTGACGTCTTCGTGCACTTTCCAAAAACAAGTTTGTAGGTTCCAGTCACTCATTAATCATCCTCACAAGTGGCCTTGCTATGAGTTTTAAAAAAAAAAAAAAAGGCCTGTTTGGGAAGGGGACTTCAATGAGGGGCCCTTTCCATTAGAGACCTACTTATAATCAAAATTAACAGAAGGCGACTAGATAGAGCCTTTACACGTTACTCTTGGGCCCCGGGATCTATATAATAACACCAAGAGCAGGATTCGGGGCTCGCTGTACTTACAGTATAGACTTTGCCACTTGCCCGTGGCTGGAATGGTTCTGAGGCTTGGCCATCTCACGGGGTCAGCTGGACTGAGACACACTCAGTCAGTGGTGTCCCATCTGGAAGGGTGTTAGAAGAGCAGGTTTCTCTAATGTGCTACCACTCTGTGCAATAAGAAATCTCCTGGGCACTGACTATTATTCTTTTATTGCCGGTATCGTTAGTTTGTTCCTAGGACTAAAAGTAGTTGCTTCTTACTCCCTGACAGTGTCCTGCCACCCACAGCTTCTGCAGCCAGCCCTTCCCGAAGTTTCCCTGGTCATCCCGTTTCTCGGCTGTTTGAACCTGTTGTTGCCCCACTTCCTTCCTGCTGTAGAGAAGGACAGGAAGGCCTGGGCGCCTTGGATGGGGACTCTGGTGACCAAGGGAAGAGAGTGGCTGACCAACAGTGTTGGTCTGCAGGGCTGCTGGGGGGGGGGGGTGCGTTCTGCACGTGGATGCCCTTGGTCCTCCCCTACACCAGGGGCTCTACACCGGGGGCATTATCCTTACCCTTGGCATGTTTCAGATGAAGCTTGACTCACAGGGCTAAGCAACTTGCTCTAGATCCCACAGTAAGTGGCCGAGCCAGGAATTCAACCAAGTGCTTTTTTGTTTTTTAAGATTTTATTTATTGGGATGCCTGGGTGGCTCAGCCGGCCGAGCATCTTGTCTTCAGCTCGGGTCATGATCCCAGGGTCTGGGATGGGGTCCCACATCGGGCTCCCTGCTCAGCGGGGAGCCTGCTTCTCCCTCTTCCTCTGCCTGCTCCCCCTGCTTTTGCTTTGTCAAATAAATAAAATCTTAAAAATTATATATTATTTATTTATTTGAGGCAGGGGGGCAGGGCAGACCAATAGGGACAAGCGGACTCTGGGCTGAGTGTAGAGCCTGCTGCTGGCCTAGATCCCAGGACCCTGAGATCAGGACCTGAGCTGAAATCAGGAGTCAGATGCTTAAGCTACTGAGCCACCCCAGGTGCCCCTGAACCAGGTGCTTTAATTCCAGAGTCCATTTAACCCCTTCCCTGCATGGTTTCATGGAGCTGATACCTAGAGACTGGATGGCTGCCTGGGGGTTGGGGAGAACGCAGATGCCTTCCAGCAAATGACACCTGTTCCCTGTGCCCTGCTATGGGAGATGAGGTCACAGGGTTTAGGATGGCTAGTAGCTCTAGGATTCGCCTATCTAGATTGGAATATTCAAACTGAAGTCTCAAAGAAGGCTATTTTATTGTCTGTTATTCTCATCAGTGAAGTTACTACTAAAATTATAATTGCTTTCCATGATAAATTCTGTAAGTTCCGTGCTTGTTTGTGCAGAACAGTGTAAAATTATTTTCTTCAGTGAATTTAACTTTCAAGAATTAAGAATTGTAACACACTAACATATTTAAAAAGAGGTATGGCAAGAAAACAGGTATTAAAATGTAGGCGTTTCAATCTCTCTGCAAGTTATTTTGGCAAACCTAATGATGCTATCCGTCAAAGCTTGGAAAGCTTGGTGCTGTGTTCACCTGAATCAAAGTTGAAGCCTGGTGAATTCCTCCCACAGCGGTCACTCCAGACATCTACTCAGCCTCTCTTTTCTGTGGCCCCTACCCTCTCAACTAGGTCAGGTCCTCCTCGGGTACCTCCTCTGCCCGCCCACCCTGCGAGTTAACCCCTTCCTTTACGAGCCCCCTCCTGTGAAGCCCGGTGCTCAGGGGCGCCGGGTCCACAGTGGGAAGGTCCGTGCGCACAGGTCTTGCGCTAACATGCTGGCGAGAATTGGATGAGGGTGGCAGAGTAGGAAATTGGGGTACTGTAACATCGAAATGTTAATCCGTGGTCTCGCAAGACTTTCTGAGCCGCCTTCGCAGAGAATTAGGCCGAGCGATTCTGTTCAAAGTTCGGGTTTGGAGGCGGGGAGGTGCTCCTTCCGAGCAGAAGCTCCTGGGTGGGAGGGCAGCGTCGAAGTCGGAGAGGAGGACCGCGCGCAGTCGGGTTCCAGGCACCGCGGGCACAGGGCCCGGCCAGGACAGGTGAGCGTCTCCATGAAAATCTGCCCCAGCCTGGCGAGGTCAGGAAACGTGCCTTTGAAACAAGGAGCCTCCTCCTGCGGCGGGAGGAGGCGCGTGCCGGGAGGGCCGGCGCCGTCTCTCCTCTCGGCTCGGCCCCTGCCTCGCACCGTCCTCCCCGCCGCGCTGCAGCCCCCCGGATCCGCGCCGAACCGCCGGCTTGCCGGGCGGGAGGCGGGCGCGGGGGCGCGGTTTCGGGGAACCGGAGGCCGGCCCTTCTCGGGGTGACGCGTTAACGGGGTACCCTCGCCGGCAGGTGCTGCTGTGCTCGGGCGGAGGTTGCGGCAACGCAGAAGCTCAGTTCGGCCCGAGTTCCGGGGATGTCGCGGGGCGGAAGCCGCGGGGCGCAGGGCGCCGACAGCTCCGGGGCGGGGGCGGGGCCAGGGCGGCAGTCCGCCCCGCCCCCGCGCAGGCCCCGCCCCGGAGGACCCGCCCTGCGCTGGCTCCTCCCCTGAGGACCCCGCCCCCGCGCAGGCCCCGCCCCGGGGGACCCGCCCCGCGCTGGCTCCTCCCCTGAGGACCCCCTCCCCCGCGCAGGCCCCGCCCCGGGGGACCCCGCCCCGCGCTGGCTCCTCCCCTGAGGACCCCCTCCCCCGCGCAGGCCCCGCCCCGGGGGACCCCGACCCGCGCTGGCTCCTCCCCTGAGGGCCCCTCCCCCGCGCAGGCCCCGCCCCGCTCTGGCTCCTCCCCTGAGGACCCCCTCCCCCGCGCAGGCCCCGCCCCGGGGACCCCGCCCCGCGCTGGCTCCTCCCCTGAGGGCCCCTCCCCCGCGCAGGCCCCGCCCCGCGCTGGCTCCTCCCCTGAGGGCCCCTCCCCCGCGCAGACGCGCACAGGCCCTCCGCGAGCCGACCCCTGCCCCGCGTGGGCTCTTCCGGCAGGACCCCTCTTCCCACGCCCTTCAACTTGCCCTTCCCCGACTTCGGGCGCGCAGCCGGGGCGGGGTTGTGGGCGGGGCCGGCTGGTTTTTTTTTCCTCCCCGCCCACCTCCGCCTTTCCGGCGTCTGCCGGAGGAGGTGGGGCGGTGATTGATAACCGCGCAGCGGGGGCGCGGGGCGGGTAGGACGGGGCGCGCGGGCCGGACGGGATTGGGGGAGAGCGCGGGGTGGGGGCGGGCCCGCGGGCGGCTGGGCGGGGGGCCCTCGAGGGCGGCACGCTGCCGAGGCGGCCCCGGCTCCTCGGCCCGGCCCGGCCACCTGCGCCCCGCCCCGGCCGCGCCCGAGCCCGGGAAGGGCGGAGACGCGCCTCCGCTCGGGGACGGCGGGGTCCCGTTGGACGCGCGCTGTGTCCGGGGCCAGTGAGCCCGCCGCTCGGGGCACGCGGCTGCGCTGAGAGCCTGCGCGCCCGCGGATGCGAGGGGTTTGCCGAGCCTCTTTCCGGCTGTTGGAGAAGGCGGACCGCTGGCCGGGCAGCATGACGAGCCCTGCGGCCGCGCAGGACAAGGAGATAGACTGTCTGAGCCCAGAAGCTCAGAGGCTGGTAAGAGAAAGCACGGTCTCGAAACTTCCGCCTTGCTCTGGTGGCCGTCCTGAGGCCGGGGCAGCGGGCGCCTTCCGCCGCAGCCGTCGGTGCCTGGTGAAGTGCGGGGGGCTCCGCGGGGCCGGCACCCCGGAGAGGGGCGTCCGCGCGCGCCGTGCTCCTTGAGCGCTGGAAAACACATTTTACTGGAGGAAGCCGCCGCTCGCCGGGACCAGGAGGAACTCGGTCGCTCCCCTGTTCCTGTAGTGGCGGCCCTGGACGGGCTCACCCCAGCCGGCCATGCCGTGGGTCCCGCCCGGCGCTCAGGCCCGCGCGTGGTCGAGAGTTGCAGTCGCAGCTGCTGGTTTGGTGAGAACTGGTGCCCGAAGCCGGTGCCCTCCCCCTGAGGCTGGCACCACCGGTGGCCGGGGCAGTTTGGGGTACTTATCTTGCTCTGGACCTTAGGACCAGTGGGGCTGAGCCCGATCGCTCCAAATACCTCCAGGGTCCCCGGTCACCAAATCCACCTTGGTTAGTCTCCTGGGGTCTCCAGGTCTGGGCAGGATCCTCCATGCATGGGATTTTGCAATTTTCCAGCTCAATACCCACCCAAGACTGGGATCATGTATGTAGGGCTAGTTGGGCCTTCAAATTGGGCAGGGGGTGAGGTGGGGGAGTTTTGTAATTACCCATTTTCTGGCAGCTTGTGGTTGACTGCGCATGGAAATATAAAGGCAAAAGGGTGCACTTTGGAAAAGAACCATGAGGTCAGTACTGCAGAGAGACGCTACCTAGATTTTCACTTTACCTGGCTTTTGTGGAAGCCTTGATAGAAGTGTGAGCAGGACACAATCACTCCTTCATCGGGCAGAAATTAATTATCTACTAGGTGTTGGTGGAGGATCCAAGATAAGTAAGACCGCCCTGACCTTGGGGAGCTTCCTGGTAAAGGCCAGGGAGAGGCATAGAAATAGACTTTGATGAATCCACACCTGAAGGTTGCTTTCCTTGCTGAGTAGTGTCAGGTGGATGTTTCTAAAGTTTGGGTTAGTGTGCTTCTTCTATGGCCTCATTTAAAGTCCCTGCCATGAGCCAGACCTTTGGAGCTGGTTCCTACCCCTTCACCTGGCTGGTGTCTGGGGGCCTGGGAGCCTACGGAGAGATCCTCGTGTCACCATCTGGGAAGGGCCCTCGGAAGAAGGAAGGACGAGAAGCTTGCTGGGAGATGCTGGGGTTCTGCAGAGCCGCCTAGACAAACCATAGATGGCAAGAGCAGGGTACTGTTAGCCCTGGGCAAGAGTCGAGCTCAGAGGGACAAAGCGCTGGGCAGGGAGCCGTTGATGGGGAAAAGAGTAAACATGGACAATCAGGATGTGGGGACAGGAGGGACAGGCCATCGGAGGAATGAGAAGTAACACGGGCTGTCTGTGGCACTGGCTGCCAGGTCCCATTAACCCTTACCCGTGGATTGGATCTGGTTGAGATGCACACTTCATAGAGGTGCTGTGGGAATAAGTCACAGGAGAGTGTGGAGTGGGCTTTGATTGAGGTGCTTCACTGTACCCCCAATTCGAGGATCCAGTAAGCTCTGAAAACTGAAAATTGTTTTTGTTTTGTTGGGTTTTTTTTTTTTTTTTTTTTTAAGTCTGTGGCAGAATTCATTTGGCAGGGAGGCCTGCCCTGGCTGATGGGAGGTTATTTTCCGTCTTTATCCCCCTCATTGTGAATATTCATACATTTCTCTGCAGCCTAGGAATGTCCTTGGTTGAGGGCTGTTACTCTGGTGATTACAGACTACAGGGCCTATGGAACATATTACCCTTCTAAAATCCAAAAACACTGGGGTGCTTGGGTGGCTCAGTTGGTTAAGCGACTGCCTTCGGCTCAGGTCATGATCCTGGAGTCCCTGGATCGAGTCCCGCATCGGGCTCCCTGCTCGGCAGGGAGTCTGCTTCTCTCTCTGACCCTCCTCCCTCTCATGCTCTCTGTCTCTCATTCTCTCTCTCTCAAATAAATAAATAAATAAATCTTTAAAAAAAAAATAAAATCCAAAAACAATGAATTCTGAAACCTATTTGGCCCCAGGGGTTTCCAGTAAGAAGTTGTGAACCTATTATAGGAGTTTTGTTTTGTTTTGTTTTGTTTTTTAGTAAATAGTAGCAAAAAGTATTTTAGAGTGGGGCATGGGAAATAGAAGTAAAACTCAGTCCTTCTTTTATGAGGTTAATGGTCTGGTTAAAAGGAAGTGCCGAGGGGCACCTGAGTGGCTCAGTTAAGCGTCTGCCTTCAGCTCAGGTCATGATATCGGGGTCCTGGGATCGAGCCCCACATCGGGCTTCTTGCTCAGAGGGGAGCCTGCTTCTCCTTCTCCCTCTGCCTGCCGCTCCCCATGCTTGTGTTCTCTGTCAAATAAATAAATAAAATCTTAAAAAAAATAAAATTTAAAAAATTTAAAAATAAAATAAATAAAAGGAAGTTCTGAATGGCCAGTTGGGGGGGGTGCCTTACACAACAGTGAGCTCTGGCCCTGGTGCTCTGTGAGTGTAGAAACCGTACATTTCTTTAACTTTTGTAACTTCCTCATGCTTACGACGGGTTGTGTCACCTGTGGTCTCTTTCCACATACTGATGAGCACTAAGCCCTCACAACCACTGGTCCTGTCCTGAGGACAGCCTGTCTGGGCCGAATGTGGACACGGTCTCCCAAGCCCCACGTCATCATTATAGGTCCCTGTGCCAAGGTCCCCAGGTCTTGGTGAGCGGGAGCATTGACCTGTGTTGGGGGGTACAGTCAGTGCAAAGGTGGTAAGCCCGGCCGTCGCTCAGTCTGAGATTTTGAGCCCTGGAAATCTGCCTTGTTTTAGATGGGTCACTTTCCCAAGCGGTTAAGACACAAAAATAGTGAAGTGTAAGGTCTTTTCTTATAGGATTAAGAGTGTTCCCCTAGGGCAGAGATGGAGACTAAATTTCCCTTTTGCTTTAAGAGTTACTTTCTCTTCAGCCTGAGCTAATACAACATAGCGGAAGCCTCCTTAGCAAATTAAAAAAAAACAAAAAACAAACCCAGCCCTGCAGTCTAAACTGCCACTTAGAGTGAGCACAGGAAATCAAGTTATTTATAGTTACAGAACTGTTCTCAAGTGAAGTTGATTGGAGTCTTACCTGATTAGAGGTTCTTATCTAAATTTCTACAGAATTGTGAGGGCAAATGTTGGTGCAACAAGTTTGCTCCTCAAAAGGCAATGTTCAGGAGGAATTTGTTATCCCTGAAAAATCAGGCTATGTGACTCAGCAGAGGCATTGTTTATGACTAGTTGCTCAGTGTTTCCAAGTATCTGTTCATATTTAAAAGTATTAATCTTGGAACCTCAGAGGCCATAAGGTTCAAATCACTAACCTGTTATCGAAGTGAGCCTGTTAAACCCCCACTACAGGTTGGAATGGGGTAGGGAGCAGAGGAGTTTTTATTACCTACTGCTTTTACTTTGGGCCACCGAATTTTTTTTTTTTTTAATAAACTAATTTTGATGGAATGGATTTACTAAATTTTCATTATTTACTTTCTAGATAAAACTACACTGGCTTCTTTTTCCACGTTGTTAAACAACCATTTTTTACTACATCCATGATGTAATAATTCAGAATTGCCATGCATTTGATTTGATTGAATGAGACCACTACTAAAATCCCCTTCCCCTGGCCAAATTCCAGAATAAATAAACAACAAAACCAACAACAGAAATGTGTATTCTGAGACTCATCCATTCATTTGGGCGAGGGCCAGAGTTCAAGTGGTTTTCTCCTTAATACAGTAACCTGACAATTCTAAAGCCACGTAAGTGGTTTTGCCTTGAGTCGAAAAGCACAACTATTTTGTAGTAGAGAAGTAATTTATCTTAAATTACTGTGATGAGGAATTTTAATTATAACCAAAATGTTTCATTCGTATGTTTGTGTAACCAAGCTTCTCAAAGCAACCTCATTTCTGATCCTCATGTCTTTTTTATTTTGTGGCAAATGGGTGTGTAATCTTCCAAGGGGAAGAGAAATAGAGTGGCCTTTTGGTGTGGGCTGGGAACCTCCCCTTCCTCTGAAATTCCCCTGTGCCCATTCTCCTGGTGAGTGCCTCAGCTTGCTTGTCTTCTCCCGGTGCCTTTATTTTTGTTTATTTATTTTTTTGAAGATTTTCTTTGTCAGAGAGAGAGAGAGAGCATAAGCAGGGGGAGAGGCAGGCTCCCCGCAGAGCAAGGAGCCTGATGTGGGGCTCGATTCCAGGACCCCGGGATCATGACCTGAGCTGAAGACAGACATTTAAGCGACTGAGCCACCCAGGCGCCCCTCTCCCGGTGCCTTTAAACTCAGTCTGAGCTGAATTCGCCCTGCTGGATCCCTAGCTGCTGTAGGGGATGCTGTGTAAATATTAATAGCAGGCAACATCCCCAGACCCCTGCAGTGTCAGCCCTGCTAAATGTTTTCTGTAGATGGCTTCCCTAACCCTTGCCAGAATCTTGTTTGGTTATCTCCATGTATAGATAAAAGGGAAACTGAGGCTCAGAACGGTCAGGGGACTTTCCCAAGTGCACCTAGCTAGCAGGCGGGTAGAGCCAGCTCAGGCCCAGGCCTGCTGACTCAGAGCTGGTGCTGATACCTGTCACCACTGTATACAGTCCTTCACGGAGGGTCTGGCCAGCAGCTACTGCTGTGAGCTTCTCTCTGCAGCCCCTGGGGTTTCACATCCCCGGTGTGGGGCGGAAGCATTTCTTGTTAGAGGCAGCCTCTTAGGATACATGGCCTTGCCCCCGAATGTACAGTGAGATATCTTCATTTTATCAGACATCTCCTTTCTCTCTGGTAGTTTTTAGACAAAAGAACTTTACTTTTTTTTTTTTAAGATTTTTTTACTGGGCCGCCTGGGTGGCTCAGTCGGTTAAGCGTCTGCCTTCCACTCAGGTCATAATGGGATCGAGCCCTGCATCGGGCTCCCTGCTCAGTGGGGAGTCTGCTTCTCCCTCTCTCTCTGCTCCTCCCCCCACCTGTGCTCTCTCTCACTCTCTCAAATAAATAAGCCTTTTAAAAAAGCAGATTTTTTATTTATTCATCTGAGGGAGAGCAAGCAAGCAAGCGAGAGCCCAAGCAGGGGGGAGGGGCAGAGGGAGAAGCAGACTCCCAGCACAGCAGGGAGCCCTACAGGGGCTCCATCCCAGGACCCCACCCTGGGAAGACAGACGTTTAACCGACTAAGCCACGCAGGCACCCCAGACAAAAGAACTTTCAGTGGACTTTATTTTTCTAAATAAGGAAAAAAGTAAAAATGAAAGAGCCACAGAAATTTCTGTTTTTCTGTTTTCACACTGCCCTAACTTTGTAACTGTTATGTGTGTCAGCATACCCCAGGAGCCTCCTTACTGGGTGTTGTGTGGCTCTACCCCACCCCACCCAGACAGAGAAGCTCACTGAGAATTGAAATGATGGCCTCTGGGGGCGCCTGGGTGGCTCAGTTGGTTAAGTGTCTGCCTTCAGCTCCGGTCATGGTCCCAGGGTCCTGAGATCGAGCCCCTCATCCAGCTCCCTGCTCCGGGGAGCCTGCTTCTCCCTCTCCCACTCCCCCACTCATGCCCTCTCTCACTATCTCTGTCTTTCTCATAGATAAATAAAATCTTTAAAAAAAAAAAAGAAAGAAAGAAAGAAAAAGAAAAAGAAGTGATGCAGCCTCTGTTTCCCTCCTGGCTGGTTCCAGAAGTATCGCTCGAATAGAGGGAAGGTTATAAATAGTTGTGCGCTGCCCAATGGAGGAAAGCCCTGGTGCTACCAGAGTGTCCAGCCTTATTCTGAGAAGGAACAATGTCAGTGTTTTGTGACACCTTAAAATGTGGAGTTTGCAGGGAAGACCATCTGTAGAGCAGGTTGAGGTGAAAGGAGTGGAGCCCAGATGCGTTGGCTGGAGGGCACCTGTCACCTGGAGGGCCAAGCTGCTCTCACCTGTCAATCACGCATAGTTATTTGTGGCTGTCATGCTTTCCTTTGTCTTTCCAGCACGTTGAGGCTATTGAAGGAAATGTGAACCTTCTCTCAGCTCAGAAAAACCTCTCTCCCCTCGTGTGTTAACAGCAAGAGGAGAAATGTATCCCCATGGAGGATACTGTGCAACTGTTTATTCATCCGCATCAGTATAAGTAGTTGCTAAACTGAAGATTGTGTTGGGAAGTTTCGCTGGGTAAATGTTACTTTGTAAAGTTTGGGTGAATGTTACTAGTCATTGCTTTCTATAAAGTAACATGAATAATATTGTTCCTGAATCATACCAGTTATTTTGGTATGTGGGGTGCTTTTAAGAAGTTCATTATTCAGAAGGCAAAGTCAGGAGATCTCTAGTAGCAAAACGGGGAAACAGAACTGACAGTCTCACTGTAGAAACAATTCACCCCTGGTGTACAGACATAGCATTTTAGAAGTAAAGGAAGCTCCCAGAGATCACGTAGCCTGGTTCCCCCATTCCCTGTGATGAAGGGTAATGTCCAAAAGTGATGCAGTTTACAAAAAACAGACTGTTAACAATAGAGAACACACTGATAGTCACCAGAGGGGAGGGGGCTGGAGGGGGGGAGTAAGTGATGGGGATGAAGGAGCTCACGTACCATGATGAACACTGAGTAATGTATGGAGCTGTTGAATCTCTATATTGTATACCTGAAACTAATATAATATGGTATGTTAATTACCGTGGAAATAAGATAACATGAAATAGGATGTAAATAAATAAATACTGTATGATTAATACCACCACCACCACCAACAAAAAAGGTGATGTAGTTTGTCAGAGCCCATGTGACTGGTAAACAGTAGAGCAGAACCAGAGTCTGGGTGTTGAGGCCCCTCTCTGGGTGGTCTCCGCATGCAGAGACCCCGAGCCCTGTGGCCCAGCCTGCAGAGAGGCGGTCCTGGATGCTCTGGGCTTTTCTACCAGGTGCCCTGGTCTGGGCTCCTGGAGGCCCATGGCCCAGGCCTTGCAAGGTAGAGGCCTCTCTGAAGGCTGGTGTTTTATCATAAAATTCTTTGGTAATTTTACAGTCTACTCCAGAACTCAATAGAGTTGGTTTTGATGGAAACGTGGTGTTTTAGGTAACTAGTTAAACCTTAGTCTTTTAAAACAAAAAATATTTATTTATTTATTTATTTATTTATTTATTTATTTATTTATTTGAGAGAGGGAGATTGAGAGTGAGCGGGGCGGGGGGGGGGAGCAGAGGGAAAGAATCCCAAGCAGACTCCACCCCCCCCTACACAGAGCCAGACACGGGGCTCGATCCTGCAACCCTGAGATCATGACCTGAGCCGAAATCAAGAGTTGGACGCTCAGCCGCCTGAGCCACCTAGGCGCCCCTAAACTTTAGTCTTTAACTTTCTGTTTTCCAAACCTTCAAGTAAAATGGACAAAGTGTGTCATGTTTAGTTTGTGCTCACACAGCAGCCCCCAGCCCCGTGCCCTTAACCTGTGGCTGGGCTGTTTGGACCGTGGCTGAGCCGTGGAGAGGCTCAGCTCCCCTGTTCCACTCTGCACTTTTAAAGCTATGGTTCTCAACCCAGTCGGACCCAGTGCCCCCTTTTTATAACAAGTTTTTACCATCCTCGTTGCTAACCTGGAATGGAATTCATACGTGGTAAAATCTGCTGGTACACACAACGTCAAGTCAATGTAATATTTCAACTGTTGCATTGCAAAGAAATAAAGGTAAATCTCAGTAACAGAAAGTGGATTTCGATAGAGAAACGCTCCAGCCCCAGTGTGCCAGAAGACCAGGGGAGCAGTCGTGGGTGTGCAAACGTGTGTCCCGAGCCATAGCCGCAAACGCGGATAGTTGTAGGTGTGTGGTGCTGAGACTCAGACACCACACGTTCTGTTGCTGTTGGTGACTTGACATTCCTAAGTGGTCACTAACTCTTGAGAAAGTTCTGAACGGAGCCAAGTCATCTTCCCTCAATTTTAATGCTGATTGCATTCCTGGAACATCCAGTGTATGTTAAAACTGTGCAAATCGTATTTTGATTTTATGCGTAAGTCGGAATCAGTTTGTAGATCTGAAAATTATAAGGCGGTTTTTTCTCTCCGTCTGAATAGTCAGTGGGAAAGTTCTTCAATGTGCAGGCCTGTCTGAATGCAGGATGCTTGGCCTGCCGTGTCCTGCCCCTTAAATGCTACCCATGCCTGCTTCCAGTCATCATGACAGCCTCACAATGCCCCCCACATTTCCAAAATGCCCTCTCACGAGTTGGCCCTGCCCCCATCAACAAATGCAATCCCAAAGCATCTTCCCCTCCATGGTGATTGTACTTACAGGCATGGCCATAAAGCGTACGTCCCCTCACTGGGGGAACGGACAGTAATCGTGTAAGTAAGGGTTTGGGAAAGATGAGCATGTCTTTTGAGACTGGCATGAAGTGCACATGGCGGCCGAGGGCCACGGGGTGGGGGGTGCAGGGTACAGAGGCAGCACCAGTCGCTGTGTGTGAGCTGCCTAGCGAGCACGCTCCCTTCCCTGTTCGTGGCCCTGCAGGAGAACACATCCCTCGTTCCACTCGGTTGCTTTGAAGAGCAGCCCGTCTTGAGAATCTGCCGCACACAAGGGATTAGGGATTTACCCAGAAAACAAGCTGGCTGTTGCCACTTCCTGTAGCGAAGGCCACTCTGGGAAGGGACTCTGTCAGCCTCGTCGTTACTCTGCACAGCCGTCCACTGCAGGTGGGAAATGGGCAGCGCGTTATGAGGCGCTTTCACATGGGCCGTGTATGCGGGCTTCAGCCATTCCGAGGCTTCCAGCCTGCCCTGGCGGGAGCCGTGAACCTTTGTCGTCCCGGGGCAGAATCTCACATGGACAGAAGGCTCTGCTTGTTTCCAAACAAAATTGGTTCTTTGTCATAGCTTCAGGCTTCAGCCGCATGAGATTCCTATTACCTTCCCAGGAGCGAACGTTTCCCTGAGAGCTGATGAGCTCTGGTTAGATTATGCGGCCTGGAGAGAAGTCCGGTTTCTCAGTTCTGCTTGATTCTAAAACCCGAAGGCCAAAATGAATGTGTACAATCAATACCAAAGCTTCCTCCTAATTCTAGAATGCTCTACAGCCAACAGATCGCATGTGGCTCATTCTCATGTTACGTCTGAGCAAACAGAACAAAGAGGTGGCAGTCACTGGGGTCCCTGAGGTGTGGCCACGGCCCAGCCCTCTCTCCAGGGACCCCAGTGGTGTTCTTAATGGGTGGGGACAGTCTCCTCCCGAACGCCTGTTCTAGGACAGCAGCGCGCACGGTCACAGAGCGTGGCCCACCGTGGGCGGCACGTCAGCAGTGTGCGTGAGCCTGCCTGGGGCTCTGCATCGTAGTCGTGAGAGCTCGCTTCCGGAGCCCTCGTCGTGGTGCCCTTCCAGCCCCCAGGAGAGGCAGACAGTCGGGGGCCTCTTAGCCCCCTGGAGGAAGGGACAGAAGCACATCTCAGTCCCGTTTCTCAAGAATCACCCCCGAGGGCGCCTGGGTGTC
This sequence comes from Mirounga leonina, assembly GCF_011800145.1. Lineage (NCBI taxonomy): Eukaryota > Metazoa > Chordata > Mammalia > Carnivora > Phocidae > Mirounga > Mirounga leonina. Next base: position 3,051,525 of record NW_023270377.1, on the reverse strand, counting down.
TCAGTCGGTTAAGCGACTGCCTTCGGCTCAGGTCATGATCCCAGGGTCCTGGGATCGAGTCCCACATCGGGCTCCCGGCTCAGCGGGGAGCCTGCTTCTCCCTCTGACCCTCTCCCCTCTCGTGCTGTTTCTCTCTCTCTCTCAAATAAATAAAATCTTTAAAAAAAGAATCACCCCCTAGTCGCAGCTCGTAAACCCAGACAGGATCCAGCTCCCACGTAGAGTTCTGGAACCCCTGGGAGCAGCTGCAGAGTTGCAGAGAGAGTGAGAACATTTTCTGTGGCCGCAGGATGCGCGGTCTCGGGATATAGAATTCCACGCTCTGCTGGACTCCCAGGAAAGCGTCGAAGCTGAGGACACGTACGCATGGAGCCAGGCTGCCGTGAGGCAGCACGAGGCTCTCCAGGAAGTGACCGAGTCTTCCTCCCACAGCAGCAGATCCTGCTCCAGGACTCCCGTTCCGCCAGTGTTTATCACCTTGCTGCTCTTTGAACATCATCCCATGGGGTCCTCCAGGTAGTTAAACGGGTAGGAGCTATAAGAAGGATATAGACACCCTTAGAGCTCTTTGAGCCCCCAGAATGTCCTCGGGATTGGGGGACAAGGTATCGGGGCTGGTGTGTGGCTGCCCCAGGCTGGGCAGCGACCCATCCCACGGGCAGAATCTCCACCAGCCGGCGGGAGTGCAGGTAAGGTTGGCTGGGGCGGCAGGGCATGCAGAGGGCCTTCCTCCTCCTTGTAGTTCTCCTCAGCCTCAGTCCCCGGCCAAGTGGGGCGGTCCCTGAGCTCCAGCCAGCACCCTGGGATGACTGTCATACTGTGGACTGTCCGGGGCTCAAGCAGGAGTCCTGGCCCGTTCTGGTTGTTTCTCCCACTGCCGCCTCCTGTGTCCTGCTCGCGTGGAACCCGCTCTGGAACCGGAGTTCATCGAGGCTGTGGGCAGAACGTAGTGACCCCACTAAAGGACTCCCGCTTGCCCCCCGGTTGGTTCACCTCATTCCCCGGCCCGGTCGGGCCTGTGCTGCGGGGACGGGGCTTGTGGGGGAGACATATGTCCCCCCCCGCCCCCGGCCACCTGTGCACCTCCGCGGCCAACCCCAGGCTGGGGGCCTCGGTGCCTCCGGAGACCCCGCTGGGAGAGCCGGGCTGTGTGAGCCGCTTGTGAGGAGGCCCCGGGGGTCAGGCCTGTGCTGCTGGGTGTGTCTGTAGCACCTCTCGAAGTGCACACGACGCCCCCGCGTCGGAGAGCTGTCCTGTCTGTCTGTCTGCGGTACAATAAATTATAACAGAGGCACTGGGGAGTCAAGGGTTCTGCTTTTTAGAGTTATTCTAGGGCACCTGTGGTGATGATGAGTGGAGGCTTCTCTTCCCGACTGTTTCCATTGTCAGCGGGCACCTTGCTTTAAAGCCCAGCGTCTCTGAAGCTCCATTTGTGGGGTTCCAGGCCAGGGCAGGGGGTCCCTGGGGGAAGGGCGTGGCTGGCCCGTCAGGGGAGAGGACACTGCATTCTGGCCAGGAGCCTGGCTGGATCAGCTCCTCCCCGGACCCTGGAGGGGCCTGCTGGGGGGTGGGGGCGGCAGGGGGAGTGGCAGGGGGAGCAGCAGGGGGGCTCCCTGCAGGAGTTTCCAGCAACACCCCTGGCCACCTTCTAGCAGCCCTGAGCATGGTTTTGGTTTGGGGGCTCCTTCCTTTCCTTCCTTTCTCTCTGTCTCTCTGCCTGCCTCTCCCTTTCTCCCTTCCTTTTAAAATTTTGCTATTTATTATGAAAAATGTCAAACATATCCAAACATAGATGGGATAACAGAAGACAGAGGTCCCCACACTTGAGCAAGTGTTGCCCCCCCACACTAGGAGCATGTTGAAGCCCAGATGGCTGGGCCCCACCCCAGAGGTTCTGATAGGGGGGGCTGGGGGCGATTCTGCATCTCTAACTCATCCCCAGGTGTGCACATCCTCTGGGGGGGGGGGCACACTGTGACAGAAGGGCCCAGCAGTTGTCAGCTTACAGCCCTTTAGACCCCCCACCCCACTCCCCCTAGTTCTCAGAAGGCAAATCTGATGGAGATGATACTATTTCAGTCTTAAATATTTTAGTGTGTTTTCAACAAAAACGCGGTGGGGAGGAGGCTTGGGGCCCAGAGCTGTGCCTTCTCTGGAGCCGGTGAGGGCAGACGCTGAAGGCTTGGCGCCCCCCTCCCGTTGGCTCTTGTAGGAAGGGAAGAGGGCCGCCCAGGACCCGGGAGGAAGGGCCCAGCCAGCTTGCCCTGCTGCCGCCCCAGCAGGTGCCCTGAGGTCGCAGAACGAGCTTGGTCGCAGGTCGCTCAGGGGAGCGGCCAAGGAGCTCCACGGGGGCTGAAGAATGATGGAGCAGACCGCTCGCTGGCAGGGGTGCGCCGTCTTCTTTTCCAAGCTTGCTTTTCTGAACCCTTGGGCCTTTGTACTTTCTGTCCTAAATTCCACAAACCCATCCCTTTCCTTTTCTCCGTCCCTTCTGTCCTTCCAGCTTCGATGGACCGTTGTCATCTCCCTTGAGTTTGGGAGTTTGGGGGTATCGAGGTAGCAGTACACCCCGACTCTGAGACCCACGCAGGCCCTGGAGGCGTGCTGGGGTCAGCAGGCTGGATGCTCGGCACGTCCAGGTTTGGGGCAGCACCGTGCGCATCACAAGCGTGTGGATGTGGTGCGTGGGGATTCTTCACCAGGGTTCCCTGGCTGCTGAGCACACGGGCTCTCCTCAGGACCTTGGGCTCCCGGCACCCCTCCAGTGCCCTCTGGCTGCCCCACTTTGCTTCATCCCACCTGTTCACGTTCACGGGCTCGCTTCCTGGATTCCATACAGCCTCCCTCAGCCTCTTCTCGTTCCCCACGTTTCAGCCAGAACGGTAGTTCTCAGAGGTCGACCCCACTGTGTCCCTTTGTAAAACCCTCCGGTGGCTTCACATGCCTTCAGGATAAGCCTCCAGATACAGGGGCTGAGAGCTAGGGTCTGCACCCCAGGCCCTCAGGCTTCTCCACCTTGTCCCACATCCCCCCCATCACTCTACTCCCCAGCCCTGGCTCTCTCCTCCGGAGACTGGGGACCCACACTGCGGTCTGCAGGTCCTTCCCTGGCCATGTCTGAAGGTGTGGCAAGGTTGGGTGGGCCTGGGCTGGTGATAACCAAGAGCTGCAGTCCCCACCAGCTAAGTACAGAAGTGAAAGTAAGCTTTTGGAAACTCCTACAAACTGAGATGGCTGTGACCTCAAGAATGTGAGTTTGTATTTCACGAAAGTGGCGGGTGGTGATGGGTTTGTCCGGTACACAGAAGCATTGGCCTGAGGCACAGGGAGGCCAAGAGCCTTTACCTGGCCTGGGGCGGTGGGAGGGCAGGGCTGGGCCTTCCACGAAATGCTGCAGCGGAATGAATTCGTGTTTGCTTCTCACTGTGGTGGACCAGAGCTGTTTTGTAGTTTTTGTTCATTTAATGACTTGATCATACAGATTTTTTTCTGGTGACTTTGCAAGGATCATTTGGGTGATCACTGTCTCTTAGGCTCTGGGTCAGGCTCCTTGGTGTTCTTGACAGTGTCATTGTTTTAGGGTGAATTGTGTTGTCAAAACTCTCTAGTTTTTCATTCAGGCATCTCAGCCCAGGGCCAGGCTTATGATGCTGGTCTAGTCTTGTGCTCACAAAGTTGGGTGTGCAGAGGTTTTGGACCGGTTTAAATGTTGGCCCCTATGTCTGTTGGTTTTTAATTTGCCAGATTCCCAGAAGTGAGCATGATTGTTACCACTTCCTGTATCACGGGCATCTTGCTTCCTGCCTATGAGTCCCATGTGAATCCTAAAAGAGGAAGGTGTTTCGTAAGGCAGCGATTGCAAGGATTTGAACTTGTCCTAAATTAGAAATTTCTCCCCTTTCTGAATTCTAATCTGAGGTCGATTGACTACAGTCGATGTGTCTCTGAGGCTGGCTGATGCGTCCTCATAAGGAATTTACTCTATGACTTGGTTCATTCACATGGTTCCTTTTTATCACCCCAAGCCCGGGTCCCTCAAATTGGGAGCTGGTGGGGTTTAGTCTGTTGGTGCTGTTGTCCTCTTAGCCAGGACAGACTTCCTGGGTTGGACATGAGGACCACAGGAGTGGGCGGGCCATGACGGGAGCCTTTTCCTGAGTGCAGGGAGGCCCACAGGGGTAGCTGGGATGCAGTCTATGTGGTCTGATGGGTTTTATTTTGGAGGCCTGCCCATCTGGTGGGGAGGTTGCACCAGGGGTCACGGACTGCATGTTCACGTAGGTGGTCTCTTGAGGGCTCTTTGGCCCGATCCCAAGCAGAGCTAGACGAAAGTAGGGTGGGACGGGATGGGTGTATACGCGCTCAGATTCTCCGCAGCTCAGAGACACTAGCCCTGTGAGAGCCGACCCCGCCTCCTTATCTTGTTATCTCTTGCTGTGTAACAAATATCCCAAGTATCCAGAAACCTAAAACAGCACACATTTATCATATTAGGCTCTCTAGTCACAGTTCTGGGCACAGCTTACTGGCTCCTCTGCTCAGGGTCGCACAGGCTGTGGTCCTTTCTGGAGCCTGAGGTCCTCTGGAGCTCACAGGGTCATGGGCAGAATTCAGCTCCTTATTGTTGCAAAGCCAAGGTCCCGTTTTCCCACTGGCTGTCTACTGGGGTCGCTCGCGGCTCTTATGGCCCACCGGCTGGTCCTTGTCATGTGGCCCCTCACGTGGCCCTTTCACACCTCTCCAGGCCGGCAGGAGAGTCTGTCTGACTTCCAGACTCTCTTTTAAAGGCCTCGCCTGATTAGGTGAGGCCCACCCAGGATAATCTATCTTTTGATTAAGTCAGCTAAGAGGGACCTTAATTATTTTTGCGATTCTCTCTGCCATGCAATGTAACCCAATCACAGGAGGGGCATCTCTCCTACTCACAGTGCTGCCCACACTCAAGGGGAGAGGATTATGTGGAGCAAGTGCATCAGGGCAGGAGTCTTGGGGACCCCCTGAGAATAGGGCCTGCCCCACTCCTCTCTGCCTGTGTCCCCCTGGCAGCCCTCCCTTCTTCTGTTCCCTTTCCTGTTTCTCACATTCCCGCTCCACCCCGGCCTTTGCCCTCCTCCCCCCCCCCCCCCCCCCCCCCGTCCCCGCCCGTCCCCGCCCGTCCCAAGCTGGAGGCTATGGTGGCCTGGTCTGTACTGGCTTAGACACAGCCCCAGAGCCAGCAGGCAGGGAGCCCAGGCCTGCCCGCAGGAAGGCAGGGAGGCAGGCTGCACTCAGGGTGAACCTAGTCCTCTTGCTGGCCCGGCCATGGGGCCGTAGCATCTCATCATGGCCAGATGTCAAACAAACCTTCCCTTCCCCTCCCTGTGAGCTTTGCTGGATCTTTGTATAGACCCCGAGTGGTCCTTCACACAGTGTAACATGGTTTAGAAAATTGAAAATGGCACCGAGGTATCACTGTTCTGAGGCAGTTGTGATATTTGACCCCCCCCCACCCCGCCCCCAACTTGAGGGACCTGGGCTTGGGTTGATAAAGGAACCACACAAATGAACCAAGCTACAGAAGAAATTCCTTATAAGGCCACACACCAGCCAACCTCTGACAGATCAGCTACGGTCAGTTTTCACCCTAGATTTGAATTTGGACAGAAGATAAATTTGTAAGTCAGTACAAGTATGGCGTGGGGGACATGGACGTCCTTGACCCCAGGCCCCACCGCCCCGATGTGAGCCTGGTCCTGTGGGAGAAGCTGGACGATGACACTTGGGCCACCTCCTGCTTGCTGGACCACTGGCCACACCTCTCACGGCCCTGCTTTAATACCTGAAACCGTATCTACAGAACTGTCAGTGGAAGAATGACAAGTGTATTCATTCCCCCCAAAAAAAACAGTGGAAAGAAGGTGGCATTTGCTTGACTCCGGAAAACCCGAATCCGGGTACACCTGCACCAGTTCCTCACTGAGCCGTGTGCTGTGTCGGCTGAAACAGTGAATAGACAGGGGATCTGTGAAGCGGGAAGCAGTGTTTGAGTGGCAGGTTGAAGGGCGTGGGTCAGCCCTGGTCCAACATTTTAAGTGGTCTTCGGTACAGTTTGGCTAAATAGCTATCCAAGTTGATAAAGCGTTGCATGGAGATGGTTTGTTTTGTTTTGTTTTAATGTAATGCTTCTAAGAGCTAGGACTCACTGACCGTCCTGCTCTGGTCTTACTTGTCTCGAGGAAAGATGAGCTTCCCAGCACTGCAGGTGTTTGAGCGGGGAGCTGAGGGCAGCAGGGCGTCCTGAGCGGTGACTAGACAGGAGTTCTGGAAAACAGCGTCAGAGTCTCAGCCCTGTGCCCTGGGACGGGCCTCAGCTTCCTGCTCTGTAAAAGGGAGGGGTTGAGCCAGTGGCCTGTGGTCCTGCCCAGCTCTAATGCTTTGCCCCGTGCAGTAGTCTATTGTAGCTCCGGAGGAAGGCACACTGCCCAGCCGTGCCACTTACAGGCTGTGTGACCTTGGTCAAGTTACGTACCCTCTCTGTGCCATAGTTCCCGCCTCTATAAACTGGGGATGGTAATAATATCTACCTAATAGGGCTGTTGCAAGGGATATATGGCACAATAGACATAAAGTCCTTAGAACTGTGCCCACTTAGGGGCGCCTGCGTGGCTCAGTTGGTGAAGCGTCTGCCTTCCGCTCAGGTCATGGTCTCAGGGTCCCGGGATCACCCCGTGTCGGGCTCCCTGATCACTGGGGAGTCTGCTTCTCCCTCTCCCTCTGCCCCTTCCCCCCGCTTGTACTCTGTCTTGCCCTCTCTCTCAAATAAATAAATAAAATCTTAAAACAAACAAACAAACCTGTGCCTGCTTGGCATTTAGTAAGGGCCCCATAAACAGTAGCAATCCTTATTACTCTGACCACTGCTGCTCTCATTCCTGATGACCTTTAACGCACATGAGTCTGTGATGTGTTGGTGTATCTTTATTAAGGCCCGAACAAAGTCTCTTACTAACAGCCTCCCTGTTCGCCCGAAACAAGCCCCTGGTCTGTCTGCTCATGAAATGTCCCCTCTGTTTCAGGCGGAGGCGAGGCTCGCTGCGAAGCGGGCAGCCCGCGCCGAGGCTCGAGAGATCCGAATGAAGGAGCTGGAGCGGCAGCAGAAGGAGGTAACGCTTGAAGTTCTGCGTTGGTTCCCTTCCCAGGCATTTTTATTTTAGGTAGAGCGTGCAAGTGCAGACGCACCTGTTGCTGGTGACGCACCTGTTGCTGGTGACGCACCTGTCCGCTTGACGTTGCTCATGATCGGAAGGCACGGTGCCTGTGACTTTTGTTCAAGGTCAGGCCGGGGAGTGCACATAGCACGGATACCAGGCATGCCTGTCCCAGTCCTCGACCTGCCGGAGCCCGAGACAGCCTCCCGCATGGCCGCTTGCCTGCATACATCCAGCCCAGCCTTCTGGCTGAAAGGAGCCAAGAGGTGTTGGTTCTGAACCTCGAGGTCCAGCTGTCCAGCTAGAATGTTGAGCCTCTGAGTTAAAATGTGAAAGGACAGAATATTACTTTTTTAAACTCCCCAAACTGTTTTGTTTAAAAATATTTCCCCTGTGGCTTTTACCTGTTTTAATAAGTTTCATGATGCCTGAAACCCACGTGTGATGCAGAAAACAGAATATACACCACGGGTGGAATAGTTAGGGAAGAAACTGCCCCTCCCCCGCCCCCAGGGAAAGTGGACAGGCATGGGCTTACACACCTGTTAACGCTGTTTGTGACTTATTTTCGTAATCTTGAGCTCGAGCCGAGGTCATGTGGACAACGCGAGGACTCTTAAACTTGTCGTTAGAGCAGTGAGCTTTTCTGTGACCTTGAAGTCGGGGTGGTAGAGGAAGCAAGGCCCTGTCTACCAGACCCGTGTTCTCTGTGGGCCACACCCTGCTGGAACATCCACACCAGACCCCACTCGAGGGCTTTTCTTGTTCAGAACATTTGGATTTATTGAGCCGGAGAGAGGCAGCCAGGTGCTTTTCCTAGGGCTGATTTCACATAGCCAGAATTTCAAAGCTGAGCCAGTGTTTTAAAGCATGTGAGATTTCTGATAAAAACCTACGTTTCCAGTTTCTCTTCAAATCCTTGCAGATTCCAGCACATGCCCTCACATTCCCCGTAGCGGGAGGCCCGGCCATCAGCCTCATGTGCTCATTGCCACTCCCTGCATGTGGAGGGGCACCATGCCACATGGTGGGCAGGTTCACGCAGGGAATGGGCATGACCAGATTCAAATCTGGGGAAGAAACCTCTTCCATGGGGTTTGAAGAATGGATTGAAGATTGCTAGAAGCTCCAGGCCAGGATGTTACTTAGGAGAATCAAACCACAGGCCCGGTAGTGGGAGGGCAGGGGGGCCCCTGAGGGAGCCCCCCAGGGATGGGGACACGGGGGGCATGGTTTCCAAGAGAAGGGCCACACCACAGTCCAGCGGTGCCTGGGAAGCGACTCAAGCAGATGAGCAAGCTGCTGCCCTGCAACGATGCTTTAGGTAGTACTCATCCTGTGTTTACAACGTGGGTAAAGCCTGAACAAATATTTGAAGGTAATTCACCACGTCCTCCCCCCTCGTTAGAAATACAAATGCAGTCAGAACTAAGTCTAGTTTCTAAGATATTCTGCCTGTAGAATTACTTCTGCTTTGATTTCTTGTACTTTTTCTCTTAATTTATGCAAAGCATGGGTTTGGCGTTTTCCCAGTGCCTTCCCCCCCAAGAATCACAGTTGTCATTTTAAAACTGGAAATAGGCACTCTGGAATTTTCACGTGGGTGATTTGGACTCGCCCGTTGCACTGATGACTACCGTGAAGCACCCCTTCCTGTCACCTCACTTAAGGGTGAGGTTCGGCCCCAGTCGGGATGGGGCCTGATGGATACCCGTCCACCAACTTAGGGGACATGTCTCACCAGGAGCGATAGTCGAAGATCATTCAGAGACGCATTTTCAGAACATCTCTGGAGAGAAGTATCTGAACGGGAGGTCCATTCAAAAAGTATGGATCTGGTTGCTGGTAGACTTTGTCACGTACCTGTCTGAGACCCTGTCACCACGCCGGAGGAGACCCCCGACACCAGGCAGCTTCTGCAAACTCAGACGCTGGTATTAATAGTAACCAGAGGCCACCCAACGGAAAAGTTCTTTTAGCCTGAACTGGTTTTTAAAAATAGATACTTTTCCTTTTTCAGATGCTTTTTTCAAACTGCCTGGTGTTCGTTTCCCGTTAGAATATTTCTGTTCGTTCAGCAGATACTTGCACACCCACTGTGTGCAGGACGCTGCTGCCCCCCGCCCCACTTTAGAAAGGAGCACGGCAGTGGGGCGGTAAGGTGTCCACGGCCTGGGCCACGAACTCTGCCTCGCGGGCTGCACCACCATCAGGGGCCCACGGCCGCCGCCCTCTCGGGGCTCATTCGGTTTTAATCCGCTCTCCTGGTTCTGCAACAGACCCCCAGTTGCTTGGTATATTAAGATCGTAAAAGCCTTGTAGGGAGAACTTCCCAACACGTGTTCCTGCTCTACCAGCTTCTCCCCAGTTGACCGAATCCCAGCAGCACTGGTGTGTCTGGTGGCCTGTGGCTGCGTCTGAGCCCGCTGCTGGAGCTGACGGGCCGGCCCCGGCGAGGGAGGGGACAGTGAGGCCAGGGGGCACTGCCTTGGGCGCTCAGGATGGTGTTAGTAATCTTAATTTTATCATCATCGTCCGGTGTAAGAGAAACTTACACTCACCAAGAGTACGATGTGAAATTTCTACAAAACCAAGACAGGAGTGAATTATGCGGTATGTATATACACAACTGTTTTCCACATTATGTGTTTAGATTAACTATGACCTGTCCTTAATGACGGGTGGAGCTGATCTAAATACATGCTTGATAACATAAGTGGCTTATCATTCACAAAGTCCTTTAGCAAAAGTTCTTGATTTAGAAAATGAAAGTGAAGAATTGAGCCATGAAAATGTTTGGGTGGCCTCCTTTAGAAGCAAAGGCCCCCCTGCTCCCTTCGGCTCCCACTGCCCCTCACAGCAGCCTCAGGAGGCCAGGAAGCCCCCACTGGGCACACGGGGCAGGGGAGCCCCCGGCCCCTGCCCCAGGGCATTTGAACCCGGGCCCGTGCGCTGGCAGATCCCGCTCCTGGGCAGCACAGCCCGTCCCCGGTGTTTGGTGATGGCCGAGGAGCTCACTTTTGCAGAGAAAAGCTGATTAAAACCAGGGATCTGATCAAAAACGCCACAGTTGGCCTCCTCGGTCGTACATATATTAGAATTGTGACATTCTCCATTTTAACTGCATGTTTCACATCTGCTGTCAAGACATTGAAGTGGTTCCTGGGAATCAGATGTTGTATCTTGAGTTGAATTCCAAGGAACGTCTCACACGAAAGCAGGTGGTCACTGGGGTCCCGTCAGTGTTCAGCTACACCACAGAGGGGCTTGCAGATGCGGGAGTGGGTTTCCACAACGAGTGGGTTTGAGTTCTGAGGGGCCAGCAGGAAAGCTTGGCTTTGCCTGTGAGAAGGTGCCTCCAGTGAACACCAGCTTCTTAATTTCTCTTCGCAATATGATCTCACCCTGCTCCCTCTGTGATCTCACTCTGTTCGCTGTGTGATCTCACCCTCCTCCTTCTGTGATCTCACCCTGCTCCCTGTGTGATCCCACGGACCATTCACCTGTGCTCACCCTCCTCCCTGGGTGATCTCACCCTCCTCCTTGTG